>NC_045749.1:23477880-23481755 GCF_008692095.1 Etheostoma spectabile | reverse complement strand
ATGTTAAACATTTAGCGACGGAGCGCGGGGGAGCAACAGAGTCTGAAGTGGTCTGTAGAAAGGTCGTAAGCACCAGCTACAAATATATTAATTTGGGAGGGACCTAAGTTAATATAAAGGTCCTCTGGTATTTTAACTAGTCCATGCATTTGTTACTAAAGGTGCAGTAGGCAAGGTTAAGGCTGAATCCCATTCCTTCCCCTTGACCGCTACCCCCGTTACCAGGGCTGCCAACTTTTTCCCACAACCTTGGAGTGAGTTGTTGGGGGGCCAACCCATATCTTGCGCGTCTACAAGCATTCTTTTGGCTTCATCTTAGGGTTTAAATTGGGATTTGTATATGTGGGTGATGGGGGACTTCCCTAGGGGGTCTGGGTAGCCCCCCAGGAAAAAAATGTTGAAAAATAACCTTAAATGGCACTTTTCTGGAGAGTTTTCTTTGCAAAAAAATGGAGAAATAGTCTTACATGATATGTGCAAAAACTGTAGGTTAGGAGCATTGTGGTTGCTTGTTCACCAGGTTCGCATTTCAGCTTTACATTTATAGATATAACCTTCTTCTAACTAAGAACTGACACACAGTGCAACTAGAAACACATGAAGAACAGTTGAGGACAGAAACCTGGAGATTGGGTCTGTGGTGAACAGGTCCAGGAATCCCGTGGTGTAGGGACGGGCACAAAGTTAAATTAATGTTGAGGGATCAACTTAGACCACTGAAATTAAAGAATGAGACCATGCTGAGTTACCTAAATTCTAATCCTTAACCTTTTGTCCAAGGTTCAGTAATGTTTGGCCCTCATCTCTGGCCCCACTTACTGTTTTTATTTTTTGTGAAAATAAAGACGATTGTCATTTAAAAACTACAAACTTAATATTTCCAGTACATTTAAGCATGCAGGATGTTAGAGATGCCACATAGTGGCCCACGTGCAGTACGTATATTTATATATATTATAGATATCTATATATATATAGTTACAGGATATCATAGGCTATATAGCCTCGCGTGTGTTTCACCAGATTTTTCTGCTCTCTTTACCACTTGTGTCACCATAACGCCCCTCCCATCTCGTGTCCGAGAATGGGAGAGTACTATAGTGCTAGATGGACATGTCATTTCCTCCGCAGATATGGTTAGACTCATGCAGAACACGTTGACAGACGCAGAGCCCCTTTGGGTCTCTCGGTTCCTCGGACAGAGTTTAGGAGGTGTCCGTACGCTCTCTTATCGGAGGTCTACGCAGGGATCAACGCGTCAGCCCGCCACAGCAGAGCGAGTCCACTAAAATGAAACTGAAGGGCTACAACTACACCCGCGCTTGCTCACCTCCATCTTTAACAGAGAGAGAGGACACGAAGCGAGCGGCCGGGTCTGTGATAATCAGCAGCTCATAACCTGAAGCGGCCGGACGTGTCTTGTAATCCTCAGAGCACTCACCTGAGCAGGGAAATGACCCTGGGAGGCTCGTGAAAAACTGTTCTCATTTTGCGACAATTTTGGAAAATTCCACAGCAGTGGAGCGCTCTTGACCACTCACTAGTTTCTGAAGACAACAACTAGTCGTCAAAGTGGCTCAAGCAT
The DNA here is from genome assembly GCF_008692095.1 of Etheostoma spectabile. Lineage (NCBI taxonomy): Eukaryota > Metazoa > Chordata > Actinopteri > Perciformes > Percidae > Etheostoma > Etheostoma spectabile. The sequence goes on along the minus strand of NC_045749.1, from coordinate 23,480,170 downwards.
TACAACATAGATTAAAACTATCTTTCAGAAATGTGACTCGACAGGCGGTTGACGCTTCAGCGTGAGAAATCGGGGTGTGTGGCGTTGAGCGCGTGTGAAACCATTCAAACTGCGTGTGTGCTCACGGCATGCGTGAAGTTGGCAGCCCTTCCTACCCTTCCCCTAGCTTTTGGCCGTTCACGCTGGACCTAGTGCGTGGTCCAATAAGTATTACGAGCTAGGGGTGGGGACTAGACCAGGGCTGTATAGCCTTGAAACCTAGTGTGGATTGCGACCTCACTAGAAAACACACAGGATCAATGGCTGCCCGTCGACCAGAGGAGCTCTAGACATGTAAGTACTTTCGGTTAAAGTAATTGATTAGAACGTACGACAGTCTTGTTGTGTGTCTATGCAGTCTGTACAATGATGACTTGTCAACAATGTACTCAACTGAACTTTTTTAAAAATGCTAGCTTGCAATGCTAAACGCTAATCGCTAATCGCTAACCTAACGTTGAGTTGACACAAACAGTCCCACCTATGTTCTGCTTTGAAGGACTGTATACATCGCATAGATTGTATACTATAGAATAGATATTAACGGTCTACGATACATCGCTACGTGCTACATATACCGCCCTATCAACAGGAGGACACGCAGTGATCCAGTTTGGGCTGAAAACGAGAGAACTTCTATTCTATTTCATGTTTGTACCCATTATTAGTGGATTGTACCTACTGTATATTGTGAATAATCTGTAATTAATTCTGTTCATTTTCTAAGCACTTATGTGTGTTGTTGTTTTGATCGAGACGCTGATATGTGATAGGGGGGTACTGGCCAAGGACTCGCAGCGGTCTGCGAATATCAGAACATTGTGTAGTTAATTTGGTTGTGTTTTGTGTGTTTTTATCTTTTTTAGTTTTACACATTGAAAGCCTGTTTTGTAATGCGACAGTAAGTTATGTTTAATATGTGTGATAATTGGTTCGTAAACATTATTTTAATGTAACGTTTGTTGCCTCTTATTTTCAGTTGATCACCAATAAAGAAGATTTTTGTCAACAAAATGTTTTTTTTGTGACATCAATGACTTCACAACGGTGATAACTGAAACAGATACACAACACCAATGTATACATGTGTTGTATAGTATGTAATTGTAACACATTATGCATCGTGCGTATACACATTTGATGCAACAGACTCAATACTACCCAGATAAGTACTCGGCACTACCAAAGTGAACCAAAATAACAAAAATATTATAAACACTGTGATCCAAACTCCACACTCAACAGACCAAGTACGGCTCTTGGAGGTTTGTGATCAATTCTGTATGGATGATGTCACAAGGGGTCCCATTTCATAGGGGTATGTTTTCACACCTTACCCCTACCTTGTTCAGGGCCAAGGGTAGGGGTAAGGTGCCACGGGTACGGGGTAAGGGCCACGGGGTTAGGGGTAGACGGAGACAGAGAGATGAAATGAGGGAAGATGGTCAGCCTACAACTAACTTTCGCATATTTACTGAAACTGACTTGTTCCAGCACTACATGAAGCAGGTGGCTCCCTGGTTCAGATGCACCAATCACAGCTAGGGGGGGGGTGTGTCTCACTGGTGTCAATCATGCTCATGCACAAGCATTCAAATGAGGGAAAAATGGGGGGTGGGACTGAGAAGTCAATCAAATTCTCTGTTTAAATCCTGGAAGAAGACCCAGCAGGGTCAAAACGTTGCCTTTTGTATTAAATTATGGGAACATAAAGCAGTGTTGCATTTTTGTCCTTCACCTGCCAGAAGGTGGGAGGGGCACACCATGTCTTTTATATTTATTGTGGTAAATGCACATCTTAAATAATAGCTAGTTGCTGAGCACACATGGTTATTGGAGTTAGAGAAAATGGCGTCCCACCTGGCGCATACTTGTGTGTACTGCACTTGTGCAAAGACATCCATCTTTTTCCCTTTCATATTTCATAAAGTGTTGTTTCTTTGCCATATTTAAGGTATCATCAGAAAGCATTACATTCATACTGTATATTCAAACATAAACAAACTGGTGTCCCATGGCAACAATAAAAACAATGACCATTAGGATTGAAAAAATAAGAATCCCTGTTGTTGTCGTCATGACGACACACTGAATACTGGGACCTAGAGTTCTGAAACATTCACTCAGACAGCAGTTTCTATCAGAGACAGTTGACTTTGACGATCTAAAGGTGCACATTGCAACAAGAGAAAGAACACTGGAAAACATGGACTTCAACTCTGGAGAGACTGAACCACGGATGGATTTCTAC
>NC_045749.1:23477764-23477864 GCF_008692095.1 Etheostoma spectabile | reverse complement strand
GAAGAACAGGTACGGCGTGAGCTGAAGGACGGCGAGGCAACGCTCACCCAGTGTGACTCTGAAGGTAGAGTTCACCTGATCATCAGGGAGGACCTGCTGG
>NC_045749.1:23477660-23477754 GCF_008692095.1 Etheostoma spectabile | reverse complement strand
GGATCAGCTTCAACAACGAAGAGAGGGCAGCAGTCGGGGCCATGACACAGAGCGGATGCAAAGGGAGATGTGTGATCTGGACCGGCAGACCTTC
>NC_045749.1:23477525-23477650 GCF_008692095.1 Etheostoma spectabile | reverse complement strand
ACCTGAAGGTGGAAATGGAGGAGATGAAGGGAGTGAAGGAGGCCCCAAAAAAGGAAGTGGAGACTCGGAAGATAGAGGTTTGTAAGAAGAGACAGAAGCTTGAGGTAAGTGAGACCAACAATGTG
>NC_045749.1:23466677-23477500 GCF_008692095.1 Etheostoma spectabile | reverse complement strand
TCACTGTGGACAGGAAGGCTCGGAGCCTCACCCACTTTCGCTCAGAGTCTGAACAGCATTATTACCAGCTGGATCTGTTAGATACCTGGAGGTCAAACTCCACAGTCCCGACAATACACTTGGGTGAGGGTCATAATAATAGGGTGGTGTGCAGCCAGACTCCGATAGGGTATAATAATTTCACCGGAACTTATTTCTAGACTGTCCTCGCGTAAAGCATAACTCCTGTTGGCTTCACGGATCATCACGTGTATGATGGATTGATCATCTCGAAGGTAAGCGAGGATTAAGTCACTAGGCATTTTAATAATACCTTTACGGACGCAAGTTTGGACTGTTTCACGCATTTTTGGAAGTGTGGAAAAATCAGAAAAGCAGATTTTGCTTCTTTGAACGCAGTGGGTGGGATGTGGGCAGCACAGTTAGTGTTTTTGTCATCAGGACACCTCCCATTCCTGCTAAAGGTCAATGCGGCAGGGAGTGGAACTTGAGGCACACATTGGCCATATAGATGAGGTCTACAAAGAGACTCTGACCCTTCTTTAGGCAGTTTAGTTACTGAAACATAAGCTGGAAGTTGCGCTTCCTTCTAATGAGAGGGTGAAGCGGGCTACTGGTCAGGTGTCGTTTTCCCAGTTAAGAGACATGATGAGCTCAACGCTCTTCTTCAATCTGGAGAGCATCAGTGGACAGAGGAAGCAGATGGCACTGACTTCAGCTTCCGGGAGGGCAGGGTAACCATCGTCCTGGGGATGAGGAAACCATGCAAGCGAGTCTATGCTAGACCTCTTTGGGCCAACAGGCAGCATGCGGGTACGCAAGGAGAGCTCACTGGAGGTACTTCCTCAGCTCAGCCGGCCGAGAAGGCTGCTCTGGATTGTGAGCTGACTCTGAGGCAGACAGCTGCCGTCAACAAGGTGGCCTCAGGAAAGGCAGGGGGCATTTGACGGTCTCTCCACAGATTTTTTCAACATTCTGGAGTACAATTGGCCCTGACCTTTTGATGTGTTTTAGAGGGGATTTCGGACAGGTTTCTTACCTTGTTTTCCGCAGCGAGGATGTTGCATGCTGCCCAAGAAAGGGGGGGCGACTGACACTTTTGCCAAGAACTGGAACCCTGCCCCAGTTTCCTCCTCTGTACGGATTATTAAATTTACTTTCCAGAGCTTTGTCTAACATACGAAGGTGTCCTGGGACTTCTCATACACTATGACCAATCGTTATTGGTGTTTCCAGATCGGTCAATCATGACAATATTTCTGTCGTTCGGACAGTTCTGGAGGTGTTTTAATGTATGATTTGGATGTCGGTATCAATCTCTTTAGACCAGGAAAAAGCCTGTTGATAAGGTGGATCACTCCCTATTTGTTTTCTGCCTGAGGGCTTTGGTTTTGGTGATGGTTTTTTTCTGGTTCTTTTTTTGGGGGGTCCATGTATAATGTTGCACGTGTTGTGAAGACGGGGGCAGGGCTGAGTCGGCCATCCTGTGCAGAGAGGGATACGACAGGGTTTCCCTATATGGACAGCGTTCGTTGCAATCCAGCCTCTCTGTGCAGGATGAGGGCTCGATCGGCGGCCTTTCCATGGTGGTTTCAGGTATGGAGTCGTCTCTTACTGGTTCGGCTTCTGTCAATGACGATGTCAATGTTTTGTGTCAAAGTCAGGAGGACTGTCAGAGTTGCAGGATGTCTGTCACTTTATGAGAAGTGCCACATCTGCACGGGTGAACTGGCTAAGTAGTGCAGGCATTGCTGGTGGAGAGATACAGCGGTGCCCAGTCTCCCATGGGGACTTGAGTGGGGGAAAGAAGGGTTAATAGTTTGGGTTGTTTTTGGGCACGGGGGGTTGTGCGAAGAATCGGAGGGAAGTGAGGGAGAAGTGTGCGCTCGGTTGTCTAAATGGCGGTAGTTGCTACCTGGCTGTCTATAGGGCAGAGTGGTTGGTTGCCAATAACTTGGTTTGCCTGACCCTTTGGCATAAGGGCTTGTTACCCTTGTACCACCAAGAAGCCCTGATGGAGTTTAATCAAGAGCCATGGTGGATTTTTCTGGTCGGGGAAGCCCTGTGTTCGGCAGCGGTTCTGTAACTACTGTTTGCTGACAGGGGGCAGGGGCTGGTGGATATTCATCAAAACTTGCCTCCTTGCGTATCGCCGACTGCCCAGGAAAATTTGTATTCCTGGGACCAGCTGTGATACGGCCGCGTTGCTGCGAGAGAGCTGGGGGGATGGGTTTATGACCGGCGCTCTTCTTTGAGGACTGAGGATATGGACTTTCTGGGCTCATGTCGTTCACAGTTCTGTCCTGCAAGCGTGGTCGGGTGATGACCGTGTTTGAGGGCTGCAGAGAAATAGCGGGATGTGGTCTTTGAAGACCATTGTCTTTTTAATGATTAAAAAACTAAGTCTTGAATCAGTAGCTGGGTGTTGAATTGCCAGTCTGGAGGGCCGATTCTCGGGAGGCTGGGTGCACTAAAACTGGGTCATTGATGAAAGTGACTGGCCATCTCTGGTGAGCTACTGCGATGGAGTAACAACATCACTCCATCAGACTCATCGATAGGGTGGGTGCATGAGGTTGTGCTGCCTGGAGCCACCTACAGCGGGATGCGTGTACAGACCGGTCTCTCTGACATGGAGTGAGGGTGGAAACAGTTTCCCTCTCGTTCATTATACCATCTGTGGGGGAGTGGCGGGAGAGGAGGGTCCTTCTGCAGTCCTTTCTCGACGGGCCCTCACCTGGCAAGTTTTTTGGTCCTGAGGTTCCCTAAGGACAGTGGTGTCGAGACTGTACAAGCTGCCCGTTGAAAAGGGGCAGCGGACCTCAAAGGAGGATTGTGCATGGGGCCATAGCTACCAACCACCTACGGCGCCCATCGATCCCCGAGCTGGGGAGGGGTGTAGTTGTTGTTTTGAAGTAGAGACTTGTTTGTGCTGTCCTCGGCTGACTTATAGATCTGCAGGTCATTAAATGGTGGTCCAGGTCTAGGGGAGGTTCTTTCTGGGAGTTTTTTATTTTTGGTCCACGTTACACGAAGACTATGAAGTCTGTTCACGTCCCTGTTGAATTTTTGTGTTTTGCCACTGGCTGTCCGTGAAATATGGGCAGGTGTTGGGCAGGGGGAGCCGGCACAATGCTGGGAAGGGTTGGTCGGGCCCTGCTAAGGTGTTGAGCAACTCTTATTACCAGACTGATGGACAATTGGGTGGGTTGTTAGTAGTGTGTGGGCTGTGTAAAGGGTGTGTTGTGCTCCGGGGGGAGGGGGGGGGGGTTTGGTGCTCGTGTTTTGAAGGAATGTAACCAGTTCCTTTTTTGTATTGTTTGTATTTGTTTAGTTGTCTTTTTTTGTCTGTGTTTGTGGGTATTCTGTGATCTGAAATGTGTCCAATAAAGGGACTTTTAAAACCAAACCTCTTGTCTTGTTTGTCTTCTCTCTTCTTTGTTTTGTCGTGCTTTCTTCTCAGCAGGGGAGATATGTGTTCATGGAGGGAGAACCAGGGATGAGAGGGGGGGGAAATGCAACGCCAGCCCGATCGAGAGACGTAATCGCCGCGAGTGTTGTTAGATTTTTCAAGAGTTACACGGAGAAACACATATTGTGAAAGACACAACTTTTTTTTATTAATTTTATTTAGGGCTTTCCCCTTTATTACGTTGTAGGCATAAAAGGGGGAGAGAGAGGTATGGGTGGAGGGACATGCAGCATAGGGCTGTAGTGGATTCAAACCGCGCTGCCAGACACCACAACCGGGGCGACGTCTACTGGGGAGCCCCTAAAGGACACCAGCTCCCGTGTTGGACGTGGTGTGTGTGTGAAGTGTTGAGGAACAGATGGCTCAGTAGAGCTGAGACTCTGTCAGACCTGGCTACAGAGCTGAAACTGGGGTCGTTATTAGTTTCTTCATTATGTGAGGATTAATAGTTGTCTCTTATTAATATTAATAAATATCAATATTACTAGTCTTACCATCCCTAAACTTGTGCGGAAAACCTATTAAATCTTCAATTGGATGTGCTTGTAACAACACAAATTCCCCCTGTCGTGGGATGACTAAAGGATAAGTCTAATTAATCTAATCTGTATGTCAGCACGCTGTCGGGGTGAAGGTTCAAACAGTGAGTGGGCTTATGCAGGTCTGACTGAAACCAGCCGTGCCTCTAGTGTGAGATGAAAGCAGCACTAAGGCTGTATTGGCACGCCACATGATATCAAAATCTCCTACAAAAGTATTTTGATTTATGAACTACCCTGATAAAAACTCGAGAATTCAGATAAAATTCAGAATCTGGTAGGAGACTCGGTAAAAACCAACAAATATAACTGGCTGTCAGTTTTCCTGATGGATTTGAAGAACGAGGCTTTCAAACAGTTCTAATTATCTAGGTTTTAGGATTTCTAACAAGCTTGGAATCAAAGATGGCTGCAACTGTTGACACTTTAAGCCAACTATCCAGTAATTCTGGCCATTAATATGTTAGCCAATAATTGTGTCATTTATTTCCACATCTTCATAGTAAGACCACCGGAAAAAAATTACAAGAAAATAAACACATGAAATACTATGAGTCAAATTAATTCTTTCAGTCATTTTAACAGTCCTTAAACACGTTCACTTAACTAGACGGGCCCACAAGATGTAGCGTCCAACAGTACCGGAAAGGGCAGTAACTACAAGAAATTACACCTATAATCGAACAACTACTACAAGGCTGAAATACAAAAGCACAAATTAATGGTGTAAAATCTTAGGTTTGAGGCCGTACATTTCTCTACTCTGGATCCTTTTTACCCACAATGCCAAAGGTGTGCCCTCACTAACTCGGTCATTTGACCTTTAACTTAAACATAAAAAATAGCATTGTAAATAAGAACAAATGTAAACACCTATATATTTTAAAGTAAAATATTAGTCACATTTTGCAAATCAAACATCCCTTTTTAAACTTTTATTCACATTAGGTTTTTAATCAACCGTATGACTCACACACAACAAAATACTGGACTAACTGTGTAATCTTAACAGCACTGTCCCTCGACAGTTCATCTAGACCAATGTTTCCCGAATTTGGGTCGGGACCCACAAATGGGTCCAGACCCGTTTTTTTATTGGTAAAATGACAGTAAAATGCTATCAATCTCTGGCTTTTCGACTTTAGCATACCTGAAAAACAAATCCAGAAACATCTAAATGCTCAGCAATGACCTCACATGACCTCAGAATGGCACTTTCAAAACGAACCTAGAATAGATCAGCTGGTGATATCTTCAACCAGCCACATACATCTCATTAAATTCGAAGCAGCATTTTTAAAAATGTTGGTGTAGGGTATGAGGTATGATGGGAGGGGATGAGAAATGAGTTTAAAGGTGAGACACGAAAGGAGAAATAGACACCTTTTCTGTTTTTGTTTACTTTTAAATTGAATAAATATACTTCTATACTTTAATTCATGGTTTGTTCCGTCTTTTGTCCACAGTTTAAAGTAGATGTTACCATTATTCTGGGGTATTTTTGTAAATTTGGGTCCCGGGGACACACCAAATTTCTCTTTTGGGTCTTGGGCTGAAAAAGTTTGGGAACCACTGGTTAGACTAACATCCTCTCCATGGCCCAGCCATGTCCAGTGACGACACAATAGATCAGTTAGATTATCTGATATCAGATGGTTTACTAGTCCTGCTTTAGAGGACGAGATCTAGTATTAATAGTCCACATCTAGTTCCCCTGTTCTGTTCTATCACGCATTGGTAGCTTTAATTCAATTAGTTGTTGAGTATACCTTGATTTAATTAACCGAATCTGAGTCGGGGGGGACAGACTTTGTCACCATTTGTCTAGTACTGGTTCCTAGAGCAGACCCGACGAGGGTAGGTAGGAATAACAGGATATTTTTATTTGTATATGAAAATGGAAGGCGGTAAATCTTATTTTTGGCAGTGGTGACATAGGCCTTCTGGCGGGTTTTGTGCAGATCCCAGAATGCAATCTGTGGCGTTGTTGGCCAGGCGGTGTGAGTTTCTATCCAGGTGGTTGACTGTAGGCAGGAACAGGAGGCAGGTTAACGACAGGCAAGAAGACTTTCAAAACTGAGAGAATACAAGAGCTCAACAAACTGGTTAGGCTACCGGTCCACAGGGACGGGGGTCTGGTCACAGCTTGTTTGGAGCAGAGGGGTCATCAGGGACCGGGGGGGGCAGAGCCTATAACAGCAGGTGTGTGGAGTGGAAATCAGCAGGGATGTGTTCAGAAACTCAGACAAACAGACTTCACGGTTTAGATTAAAATCAACAGGCTCAACAGCTGGAGCCCTGACAGACGAGGCTCAGGCACATCATCAGTACCAGAACTACATGGAAACACTAGGATTTATGGATTTTTGCTATAGAAAAGGAACTGATAAGGGATACTATACCAATAATTCAAGTTTGTAGCTGATTTGACATAATCGTGTATATTCTAAAGCTTTTCATCTTCATAAACTTGAACTGCATCTGTGTTTGAAGGCTCTGTGGCCCTAAATCCCCTGTGGGCTCCGTGTTAATTTAATTTTTTCTTTGGATGCCAACATGTCCTCCAGACAATACCTTAATTAGTATATTATATTTAACATGTGAATAGTTTGAGCCAACTTATTTTTTCAATTTGGGTTTTTTCCTCTGATTTCTCTCAACTATTATTACACATGACTGTAGTCAACTTACATCTAAACTACAATAGACCAACAAACATGCACTTTTTATCCCCACCTTGCTGTTATCTGCGCTCTGCTTCCCCCCCCCCCCCCCCGGTCCTGGGCGGCTGTTCTCGTGGTAAGAGCGGTTGCCTGCCCATTTGAAGGTGGTTCAATCCCCACCCCGCTGCAGTCATTGTCGAAGTGTCCTTGGGCAAGACGCTGAACCCCCGAGTGGCCCCGGTGCTGTGCATCGGAGTGTGAATGTGTAGAATGTTGGTTTTATATTTCTGATAGCAGGTGGCACCTTGTACGGAGCCACCTGGCCACAGTGTAAGAATGTGTGTGAATGGTGATGTTCTCCGTAGATGTAAAAGCGCTTTGAGCAGTTGTTAAACTGAAAAGCCTATATAAATACAGCACATTTACATTTACTTTAAATATTATTTTTGTAGCTAGTATTGTGGGTATGAAGTAGTTTTATTAGGTGACTGATTTTTTTTTTTTTTTTTTTGACCACTTAATATTAAATATGAAACACGTACTCTGTGTCATACATTAAAATCATACATAGTCGAGATGACACACCCAGACTTCTTTCTAATTGGTCCCTATCAGGAGAGGGAGTGGACAAGTGGCAGCAACCATCAATTATTCATCAAACTATAATAACATGTATCCATGTTCTCAGAATTAACAGTAAACATAGGTATGACTATGATTATACTCCTACCGATAGACCTCAGTGGCATGAGGGAACCATGACGACCCCGTCTGGCAGGAGTTGCGCGGAGGGGTGGTTGGTCATGTGGACACCCGCCTGTCCCCTTCTCCGGTGCCGGTTTGTCTTTGGGTTTCCTCCCCCAGCCACTGAACCCCCCGAGTAAAAACCCCTGGCTTTGAGGTTTGCCTTCTCCTCCTTTCCCGCCGTTGTGGTGGTTCTCCACACCATCCTCACTCTGCCCCCGTTGGGGGTCTTCACTATTTACCCTAGCTGGGCTATTTACCCCATAGCTTAGGGCAGTGGTTGACGCATCAGGGCGTTTCTACTCACCGTGGGCCTGCATGCCGCTTCTGGGCCCACTGCTGCTGCCGAGATCCTGTACAACTTAGCCTGAACCACGAGGGACCAGTTCCATTGTTGCCACGAGGCGTGTACCAGGTCTTGGCAGTGGAGAGGCTTATGGACCGCAGGGATGTCAACACACCTCGGCTCCTCTTTCAGCCCCGGAAACAGGCTGTCCGTGGCAGTAGCTGGAAGAGCATTAGCATGTGCATGTACAAGCTCTCTACTCCAAAACTACTGCACTGACGCATCACACGCCCTGCGAGCAAACGCACACACACACACACCACACACACACACACACAACACACACACACCACACAGACAGACATGCACACACAACCAACACAAGACAGACACCACACACCACACACAACACAGACAGACAGACACCAGACACACACATACACACACACAAACACACGAGACAACCACACACACAACACAGAATACACCCACACAAGAGAGACGGGTGCACACACACACACACACGAGACACATGCACACACATACACCACAAGACAGACCACACCACACACACACAAGACAGAAGACAGACACCCCAGACACACACATACAACACACACAAACAACTGAGACAGACACACACACACAAACCAGAGATACAAAGCGACACAACAAGAGACGTGCACTCACACAACACACAGAGACACACACACACACACGACACACACATCACTTACCCACATACACAAGACAACACACACACAAACAACACAAGACAGACCCCCACACAAACCGAGACAGACACACACAACACCCAGACAAACAACAAAACAGACAATATACATACAGACACAAACACACAGACACGAGACAGACACACACACAATACAGACAGACACACACAACCACAACAAACAAACAAAAAACACCAGACACACACACAAACACAAGAGCAGACTACACACGGACCACACACAAACACGAGACAGAAGACACAACACAGATACAAGGACATGCACACACAAACACACACACACAAACACAGAACCAACACAACACAATCTGCCACACACTCACACATCACACACACACATAGTCACATATCCACACCACACAAAGAAAACAAGACTACTGCACACTACAGATACACACAAGACACACGACACACAAACAAATAAGACATACAAATACACCCACACACACACAGAAAACAGACATACATGCACACATACACAATCCACACAACAACACAGACAGACCACAGACACACAGACAACACACACACACACACCACACAACCCACACACACACACACACACACACACACACAAACTACAAATACCCTTTCTCACCCAGTCAGAAGCTCCTGTACCACTTTTCCTCCTGCTTTTGCTTCACTGGCGCTGCAGATCTCCCTGGACCTCATGAGTCTCGGTCCTCTCCCCTCCTGCTCCTTCTCTGCTGAGTCACCTTCAGCTTTCTGTGGCCTAAGGAGGGATACTTGTCCTCCTTCCACTCGGTGAGATGACCTCCAGCTGCTGTTCAAACTTTTTTCTCAAGCGCACCATGGAGGTTCTGCGTGGTTCTGGTCCTGCATTCCAGCTGGGTCTGTCTGTTGGAAGCCAGGATCTTTCCAGGAGTGTCTTTCCCTCTCCTGTTCTCTGAGAGCTTCTTCCATATGGCTCAGTTTATCCTGCAGCTCATGAGCTGAGAGCCTTTTCCACCTCCAGACACCTCTCCACTCCACTCCACGTTGGTCTGACTTACATTCACATCTTCTGTCCTCCATCCTTTTTCAGGACCTCCTTCTCTCCCTTCACCTGCTCCAATGCCACTTTCAAGTCTTCGGAAATGAAGAACTGAAGGTCCAGATCTTTTATGGCATTTCGCAGCCTGTTGCTGGTTTTGACCATCTGGGATTTCAGATGCTGTGTTTCCCTGGGTGGGTAGGGGACACATTTAGCCAGAGCCTGATCCAGCTGGGCTCTGTGGGAAGTCTGGGCTCTTTCCAGTCTCTCCTTGGCCTCCTCCTCCTGTTTTCGGAGAGCTTCCTCCATCTGGCTCAGTTTATCCTGCAGCTCATGAGCTCGAGCCCTTTCCACCTCCAGACAGCTTTCCAACTCCAACTCCACGTTGGTCTTACCTACCTTGAGCTTCTGTCTCTCCTTACGAAGCTCCATCTTCTGATCCTCCACTTCCTTTTTCAGGACCTCCTTCTCTCCCTTCACCTGCTCCAATGCCACTTTCAAGTCTTCGGAGATGAAGAACTGAAGGTCCAGATCTTTTATGGCATTTCGCAGCCTGTTGTTGGTTTTGGCCATCTGGGATTTCAGATGCTGTGCTCCCCTGGGTGGGTAGGGGACACATTTAGCCAGAGCCTGATCCAGCTGGGCTCTGTGGGAAGTCTGGGCTCTTTCCAGTCTCTCCTTGGCCTCCTCCTCCTGTTTTCGGAGAGCTTCCTCCATCTGGCTCAGTTTATCCTGCAGCTCTGAGCTCGGCCTTCCACTCCAGACAGCTTTCCAACTCCAACTCCACGTTGGTCTTACCTACCTTGAGCTTCTGTCTCTCCTTACGAAGCTCCATCTTCTGATCCTCCCTTCCTTTTCAGGACCCTCCTTCTCTCCTTCCACCTGCTCCAATGCCACTTTCAAGTCTTCGGAGATGAAGAACTGAAGGTCCAGATCTTTTATGGCATTCGCAGCCTGTTGTTGGTTTTGGCCATCTGGGATTTCAGATGCTGTTTTCCTGGTGGGTAGGGACACATTTAGCCAGAGCCTGATCCAGATGGGCTCTGTGGAAGTCTGGGCTCTTTCCAGTCTCTCCTTGCCTCTTCCTCTGTTTTCGAGAGTCCTCCATCTGGCTCAGTTTACCCTCGCTCGTGAGCCCTGTCCATCTCCAGAAACCTCTCCACCCCGAGAGAGCGAGGTCCTGAAAAAGGAAGTGGAGGATCAGAAGATGCTCAAGGTAAGTCCGACCAACGTGGAGTTGGAGTTGGAGAGCTGTCTGGAGATGGAACGGGCTCAAGCTCATGAGCTAAAGGATAAACTGAGCCATATGAAGGAAGCTCTCAGAGAACAGAAGGAGGGAAAGACAACACTGGAAAGATCCCTGGCTTCACA
>NC_045749.1:23466525-23466667 GCF_008692095.1 Etheostoma spectabile | reverse complement strand
CTGGAGATGCAGGACCAGAACCACAAGGACCTCATGGCTGCGCTTGAGAAAAAGTTTGAACAGCAGCTGGAGAGTCATCTCACTGAGTGGAAGGAGGACAAGTCATCCCTCCTTCAGGCCACAGAAAGCCTGAAGGTGACTC
>NC_045749.1:23466314-23466442 GCF_008692095.1 Etheostoma spectabile | reverse complement strand
AAGCAGAGGAGGAAGAAGTGGTACAGGAGGCTTCTGCCTGGGTGAGGAAAGGTGTATTGTAGTGTGTGTTTGTGTCTATGTGTTTGTCTGTCTGTGTGTCTGTCTGTCTCGTGTCTGTGTGTGTCTGT
>NC_045749.1:23465613-23465742 GCF_008692095.1 Etheostoma spectabile | reverse complement strand
TCTGTGTGTTTGTGTCTGTATGTATGTGTGTCTGTCTCTTGTTGTTTGTGTGGGTGTTTGTGTGTGTCTGTCTCGTGTTTGTGTGTGTGTCTGTCTTGTGTATGTGGGTAAGTGATTGTGTGTGTCTGT
>NC_045749.1:23465492-23465603 GCF_008692095.1 Etheostoma spectabile | reverse complement strand
GTGTTTGTGTGTGTGTGCACGCATGTCTCTTTGTGTCTCTTTGTATCTGTGTGTGTGTCTCTCTTGTGTTGTTTGTGTGTGTATGTTTGTGTCTGTGTGTGTCTGTCTGTC
>NC_045749.1:23463481-23464002 GCF_008692095.1 Etheostoma spectabile | reverse complement strand
AAGACAAACCTGCACCTGGAGACAGGCACAGGCGGAGTCCAACTGACCAGACCACCGGCCCCCCCTTGCAACTACTACCAGACGGAGGTCATCATGGGTTCCCTCATGCCACTGAAGGTCTATCTGGTAGGAGTGAAGTCTGCGAACCCCCCACCCCCGTGGCGATGGAAGAAAACAGAAGCTAGTCCTCAAAAGCTGGGTATGGTACACAAAATTGTTTATGGAGATGTTACCAAATATTGTAGAAAATATGTTAATAGAATAAATGAAGTTCACAGGTACTCCACTAGGGTAGCTCAACAGATCATCCCCCCGCCCCCCAGATCTAGGACTAATCTGGACTAACAGTTGGTTCTTTATGCTGGAACTACCTTTGTTACCTGGTACCCTCAAAACAGGCTTAGTAAGTATAATCCTAGTCATTACCTATGTTTACTGTTAATTATTCTGTAGAACATGGATACATTTATTTAATGTAAGATGAATGATTGATGGTTGCTGCCACTTGTCTTCCCCCCCCC
>NC_045749.1:23463108-23463214 GCF_008692095.1 Etheostoma spectabile | reverse complement strand
TGTAATATAGTTTGATGTAGAAATCAGAGGAAAAACACCAAATTTAAAAAATATAAGTTGGCTCAAACTATTTCACGTGTTAAATATAATATACTTAATATAAGGT
>NC_045749.1:23462980-23463098 GCF_008692095.1 Etheostoma spectabile | reverse complement strand
GGCACATGTTGGTCATCCAAAGAAAATAATGAAATGAACACGGAGCCCACAGGTGGATTTAGGGCCACAGAGCCTTCAAACACAGCTGCAGCTCAAAGTTTATGAAGATGAAAAGCTT
>NC_045749.1:23462783-23462903 GCF_008692095.1 Etheostoma spectabile | reverse complement strand
TCCTATAGCAATAATCAATAAATCCTATGATTTCCATGTAGTTCTGGTCTGATGATGTACCCGAGCCTCGTCTGTCAGGGCTCCAGCATGTTGAGCCTGTTTTGATTTTACTCTAACCTG
>NC_045749.1:23462382-23462512 GCF_008692095.1 Etheostoma spectabile | reverse complement strand
AGACTCCCGCCTGCCTGGCCGACAACTTCACAGATGCATTCTGGGATCTGCACAAACCGTCCAGACTGCCTGTGTCACCCCCTGCCAAAATAAGGACTTACCCGCTTCCATATTCATACTACAAATAAAT
>NC_045749.1:23457355-23462357 GCF_008692095.1 Etheostoma spectabile | reverse complement strand
CTTCACTAAACTATGTCATTTGACCATTAACTTCAACATAAAAAATAGCATTTGTAATAAAAGAACAAAAGTAACGGATATATTTTTAAGTAAATATTTTAGTACAATTTCAAGCAAACACATCCCTTTTAAACTTATTATTACGCATTAAGGTTAATCACCGTATGAATTCACAACAAAACATATGGACTAACGTGTAATCTTAAAAAGCCCTTGCCCTCAGCAGGTTTCATCTAGACCATTGGTCCCAAAACTTTTTCAGCCCAAGACCAAAAGGGAATTTTGTTGTCTCCCCGGGACCCAAATTTATAAAAAAACCCATGAAGCATTGTAAACATCAACATTTTAAAATGGGGACAAAAGACGGAACAAACCAGAATTTAAAATGTATATGAATATATTTATTCCTTATAAAAGTAAACAGAAGCTCTCATTTCTCCTTCTGTGTCTCACCCTGTCCAACTCACTTTCTATCCTCTCCTACGATAAGAGAAGAGAGAGAGAGGCACCTCCCCCACAGCATCGGAGCTGAACAGACCATTGGAGCAACAAAGATGCACTCATTCACATAAGATTGATATGCATTTTACTGCCAAGTGGCGACCCAATAAAAAACGCATGTTTGGGTCCCGACCCTAAGGTGGGAAACAGTGATCTAGGATAACGTACTCTCCATGGCCAAGCCATGTTTCAGTGAGACACACAGATCAGGTTGATATATGATATCTGTGGTTTACTAGTCCTGCTGTGGTAGCAGGTGATCCCAAAGTGGGGGCGAGACCCACAGGGGTGGGTCGCGAAGCCAGAGGGGGGGGTGGGGGGGGGGGGGGGGGGGGTCGCGAGTGATTTCCAGATAATAAAATTTAAAAATGTAAAAGATTAAGAACTAGCATATGTAGCCATGATTTGAACACAAGATAAAATAGTGGCTAAAGGTAAAATACAACCAAGCAACTAAATAACAGAGAACAGATCTTTTATTTTCTTTTCTTTCCGAGAAGCGGTCCCAACATAAACCAGGACTGGACTCGTCTGCAAACATGTTGCACACCATATCATTAGGGGAGGTTAAGATTCCAAATGAAGTAATGAGTAAATTACTGTAGACTAATGTTATGTTATGGGGGGGGGGGGGGACAGACTTTGTCACCCATGTGTTAGTACTGTTCAGATCAGAAGCGACCAGAACGAGGTAGGTAGGATAACAAAGGAGATTTTATGTGTCGTATGGAATTATGGAAGCGGGTAAGTCCTTATTTGGCAGGGGGGTGACACAGGCAGTCTGGACGGTTTGTTGAAGATCCCAGAATGAATCTGTGAAGTGGTCGGCCAGGAAGGAGGGAAAGTCTCTATCAGGTGGTGGACTGTGACAGAGGAACAGGAGGCAGGTTAACAACAGGCAGAGAGAAAGACTTCAAAAACTAAGAGACACGATACAAGAAGCTCCACATACGGGTTAGGCGACACGGTCCAAAGGGACGGGGGTCTGGTCACGGCTTGTATGGAGCAGGCGGGGGGGGGGCAAAGGACGGGGGGGGCAGAGCACAGATAACAGCAGGTGTGTGAGTTGGAGAACCAGCAGGGATGTGGTCAGGAAACTGAGGAAAAACAGGACTTCAGGTTCGAGTAAACTCAAAAACAGGCCGAACAGCTGGAGCCCTGACAGACGAGGATCGGGTACATCATCAGAACAGAACTACATGGAAATCATAGGAATTTATTGTTATGCTATAGGAAAAGGTATATAACTGATAATGGTCTACCAAATAATTCAAAGTTGGTAGCTGAGTGACACTAACCAGTGTATATTCTAAAGCTTTTCATCTTCATAAAATTGAGCGGCAGCTGTGTTGAAGGTTGTGGCCCTAAAATCCACTGTGGGCTCCGTGTTTCATTTCATTATTTCTTGGATGACAACATGTGCCTCCAGCACACTACCTTTTATATTAAGTATATTATAATTTGTTTTTTAACACGTGAAATAGTTGGAGCCAACTTATATTTTGTAAATTGGTGTTTTTCCTTGATTTCTAAATTCAAAACTATATACACGTGACTGGAGTGCAAACTAACATTTAAACTCCAATAGACCACCAAACATGACAGTTACTTAAAAGATTATTTGTGTAGCTAGTTGTTTGTGTGTATGCATAGGTATTATAAGGTGGGACTGGATTGATTTTTTGTCTTGCCACTTAAATATCAAAATATGAAAAACAGTACTTTTTTTTTTTTTTTTTTTCTTCCGGTGTCATACATTACAAGACATAAATCGTCGGAGATGACACAATGAAGCCCAAAGACCTATTTCTAGTTGGTCCTATCAGGGCGGGGGGGGGGAAAGAGGAAGACAAGTGGCACAACCCACCTCATGCATCATAACAGTTACATACATGTATCCATGTTCTACAGAATAATTAACAGAAAATAGGTAATGACGAGGATGTACTTAGTAAGACGGTTTTGAGGGTACAAGGTAACAAAGGAGTTCCAGGCATAAAAGAAAACGTTAGTCCAGTTGTCCTAGATCTGGGGGGCGGGGTGGAGGGGGGATGATCTGTTGAGCCTACCATAGTGGCAGTAAGTACCTGTGAAACTTCATTTATTCTATTAACCTATTTTCTACAATATTGGTAACATCTCAATAAACAATTTTGGTACCCATACCCCAGATTTTGAGGTACGAGCTATGTTTTCCTCGCCACGGGGGTGGGGGTTCGCAGAATTCACTCCTACCAGATAGACCTTCAGTGGCATTGAGCGGAAACCATGATGACCTCCGGTCGGGTAGTAGTAGTTGCCAAGGGGGGGTTTCGGTGCGGTGGTCATGGTCAGTTGGACTCAGGCCGGGGCTGTCTACAAGGTGCAGGTTTGTCTTGGGGTTTCTCCAACAGCAACTGTTACCCCCCCCCCCAGGAGGTAAGTAAAACCCGTGGCTTTGGGGTTGCCTTGATCCCCCTCCAGCACCATTGTGTCGGTTATCACACCATTCACCTACACAACGGCGGCCCACGTTGGGGTCTTCACTATTTACCCAATAGCGGGGCAGTGGTGACGGGCATCAGGGGAGTTTCTAATCACCGATGGGCCTGATGCCCGAGGTCTATGGGGCCCACTGAGGCTCCAGAGATCTGTACAACTTAGCCTGGAAAACAAGGGACAGTTCCCATTGTGCCACGGGGACGGCGGTACGGTCTTGGCAGATGGGAGAGGGCTATTGTCGGCGGAGGACGTCAAACACAATCGGCCTCCTCATTCAGCCCGGGAAAACAGGCTGTCGGTGGCAGTAGCTGGAAACAGTAGTATAGACTTGTAGCATGTAGCATGTACAAGCTCTTCTTCTCCAAAACTACTGAAATGACGCATAACATGCCCTGCGAGCAAAACGAACACAAAACACACACCACACACACACACACCACACACCACACCGACCACCAAACAACAAACACACCGCACGCACACAGCCCACACACAAGACAGGACATGCACACAAATACATACACAAGACAGACAGGCACACAAACACACACAAGACAGAAGGAAACAGACAACACAAACAAAACAAGAGAGAGGAAAACACACACACACAGAGACAAAGGGAGACACAAAAACGAGACATGAGTGCACAAACCACAGAGAAACACACACACAGGACAAACACACTAATTACACACATAAACAAGACAGACACAACAGACAAACAAGACCGACCACACAAAAACAACACCCACACAAAACAAAGAGACCGACACAAATACATAAGCAACAAACACACAGACACGAGACGACACACACACACAGAACAAGGCACAAACACACACCAACCCACACAAACAAAACAAAAAAAAAAAAAACACAAGACAGACACACAAACAAAATACAAGGAAACAGACATACACACGGACACACAAACACGAGGACAGACAGACCGACCGCACAGATCGAGACAGTACACAACAAGATACAAGAGACAGCCACACTACAAACACACAGAGGACCACACACAGACACAAGACGGGTGGGGGACACACACTTACACATAGACACACAAAAAACAAGGACCCTAACTATACACACACACACACGACAAACAAACAACACAAACACAGAGACACACACACACACAAACTCCAAGTAACAGCCAGACACAAACAATAACACACAGACACACACACACACAGAAAGACAAGACCGACAGACCACCACACAAGACAAAAACATACACACAACAAACAACACAAGAGAGGACACCACACAGATACAAAGAGACACAAAGAGCATGCGTGCACACACACACAAACACAGGAGACAAACAAAGACACCACACAGCACTTACCACATACACAAGACAGAAAAAACACACAGAGACAGCTCACACACAAACACCCACACACAAAGAAAAAGAGACGACACCACCATAAATAAAAGACACAAACACACAGAACGAGACAGACACAGATCCCAAGGACACACACAACAAACCAAACCACAAAAAAAAAAACCCACAAAGACAGACACAAACACACACAAACTAACAAGAAAACCGACATAAACACGGACACACCAAACACCAGACGACACACACGAACAGATACGAGACGACACACACACACACACAGATACAAGGACACAAACACACACACAAACAAAAAAAAAAACAAGACAGGAAACACAACCACCACACACAAACAAAAAAAACACAAGCCCGGACACACACACACAAACCACAAGAAACAGACATACCCACGGACACACACACACAACCCGCAGACAGAAACGCCACACCTTTTGCATTGTGGGTAAAAAGGTATCCAGAGAGAGAGAAATGTACGGGCTGCAGCCATCTTTGATTCAAGCTTGTTAGTGAATCCTAAACCTAGACTACATTAGAACTCGTTTGAAAGCCTCGTTCTTAATCTTCAACATCCATCATGGAAAACATTACAGCCAGTTATATTTGCTGGTTTTTACCGAGCTCCAGGACCAGATTCTGAATTTT
>NC_045749.1:23457242-23457345 GCF_008692095.1 Etheostoma spectabile | reverse complement strand
CTGAATTCTCAGAGTTTTTATCAGGTGTAGTCCATAAATCAAAAGTACTTATTGTAGGAGATTTTAATATCCATGTGGACGTTGCCAACGACAGCCTTAGTGC
>NC_045749.1:23457054-23457232 GCF_008692095.1 Etheostoma spectabile | reverse complement strand
TCACTACTAGAGTCAGCTGGTTTCAGTCAGACTGCATAAGGCCACTCACTGTTTGACCCCCACCCCCGACCTCGTGCTGACATACAGCATCACAATTGAAGATTTAATAGTATTTCCGCCAAGTTTAGATTGACAAGACAGTCTGAACATGTGTAGGAAGGCCCTCAGAAATGCCAGA
>NC_045749.1:23456854-23457044 GCF_008692095.1 Etheostoma spectabile | reverse complement strand
TACTATTAATTAATAATTAATAAGAGATCAGACTGTTACTCCTCACTAATAGAAGAAAATAAGAACGACCCCAGGTTTTCAGCTCTGCAGCCAGGCTGACAGAGTCCCAGCTCTACTGAGCCATCTGTTCCTTCAGACCAGGGGTTCCCAAAACTTTCAGCCCACGACCCCCAAAGTAACGGTGCAAGTG
>NC_045749.1:23436903-23456773 GCF_008692095.1 Etheostoma spectabile | reverse complement strand
TTTTTAAATTTTTATTTTATTTCTGGAAATCAACTTGCGACCCCCCCTTCTCTGGCTCGCGACCCCCTGTGGGTCCCGACCCTCACTTTGGGAATCACTGCTTTAGACCTTCACACACACCACCCAACACTGGAGCTGGTGTCCTTTCGGGGCTCACCCAGTAAGAGCGTGCGCCCCGTGTTGGGGTCCTGCAGCAGCTGGGTTTGAATCCGACCTACAGCCCTATGCTGCATGTCATCCCCCACATCTCTCTCTCTCTCCCCCTTTTATGCCTAGCAACTGTAATAAAGGGGAAAAGCCCTGATAAAATAATAATTAGAAAAAAAAGGTTGTGTCCTTTAACAATATGTGTTCTCCTGTACGCCAGAGACCCCCCAGACCCCTCTGAGTCTACGCCGGACCCTACACCGTAGCCTGACATGCACCTCTCGAAAATGTAACTACACGTCGCGGCGACTTACGTCTCTCGACCGTGGCTTGGCATGCATTCCCCCCCCCCCCCCCACTCATCTCCTGATTCTCCTTCTCATGAAACATGATCTCAGGGAGAGGGTTGACTTCTCCTGCTGCAGAAAGAAAGAACAGGGGAGACACTTTGTTTTTCTCACTAGACTTAGAGTCCCTACTCCCTCTGCAGATAATCCCCCCACCACCCACACACCCACACACACAACACACACACACACACCACACACACACACACACACCACACCACCACCCACACACACACACACACCACCCACACACACACACCACACACACACACACACACACACACACACACACTCTGCAGGACCATAAAACAGTTTATAAGTCATAGTCAGAGTAACTCAGTTTTCTAAAAAGCCAACAACAGAAATAGTATGCCATCCATAGTTATACATTTTGATAAAGTTTCATACAAACCTGCCGTCGAACCGACCCCCACCAGCTGGACCTGCGCCAGACATCGGCAGAACGACATCTGGAATCACAACGGACTCAAAAGTTGAATTGATCATAACTGAATTATTTGTTAACCATTCATAAAGTTATAAGTTTAGAAATGTTTTGTACATGATGTTTTTTTAGAAAGTGGACGCAGGCCTGAGAACTGCAGGCTCTTGGTACTAGGAGCCGATTGGACCAATGAAGACACTATATGAAGACAAAAGTTGAATTGTTTACTGAAAATGTTAAGGGTTGAGAAAGGCTAAAATCAAGCAGTCTGGTTGGTAATATATAGTTATGATTCAATAACCACATACATAATAAGTATCGCACCGCGTCTATGAAAACCTGTTAACAAACTGATAGAAAACTGAAAGCTAACAGTTTCTACACTATATTTAGAGGATGTCGGCTGCCCTGTCAGACGGGGATCTGAGGCCGGTCTCCAGACTCCTGTTGGACCACCAGACTTCTGTTGGACCCCCAGACTCCTGTTGGACCCCCAGACTTCTCTGACAGAAACCTTCATTTTAAATCACGAAGCACGGGAGCTGCTGTTCTAGCGCTGCCTTGATTGGAAGTTACCACTGGTTCAAAATGACATCTGTATATACATAAAAAAAAGTTGTGGAAAATATGTCATGTTACATGAGGCCTTCTGCTGCTTAAAAAGGGATGATGAAGAAGAAGTGGATCCCAGGTCCATTAAGTGGTCTTAGTAATTGAGAGAAACTATTAAAAAGCCTGATATCAGCCAAAATCATACTGGTGTGTGAAAGCCACAAACAAAAGAGAGAAGAGAAGACAAGAGGATAGAAGAGAAGAGAAAGCCTTTATTGTCATTATACACAAGTGCAGTACCTGTGCAACAAGACTGAAGCAAAACCTGAAATATAAGAATATAAAATATAAAAATATAAAGTATAGGTATGCAGAGAAAAAAAAGGGGGGGGGGCACCTGGTGTACAGTCCGGAGAGCAACTATAAACATGTATAAAGTAGCTTGGTATACACATTATGTAAAAAGTATTTCAATATTAAACAATATTTTTGCACCGTAGGGTGATGGGAACAGTCTGACCCCCCCCCCTTTACCTGTTTTTCTGGATCAGAACTTTAAAATATCTTGAAGAGGAGAGTCTTTTGTCTTTGTTTTTTTCAACACTTTTGTTGCTTCGCCCTATGTTTTTATCACATTTTCCACAGGAAGTTGAGGGAATGAGAAAACGAGGTCTCCAACATCAACATGCATCATCTTTCACCCAACGCCACGGTTCCTGGAAAACACTGAGTGGTCATATTTGTGTCATATTTAATATCTCCAGATAGTGGACATGCACCTACGAGGACAATTTCAGACCCTCCATGATTTCTAAGTGGGAGAACTTGCAAAATAGCAGGGTGTTCAAATATTTATCATACTCACTGTATGTTCCCTGACATTACAGTGGTGGGGGGGGGGGGGTGTAGAGTGGCTGGGACAGCAGCAGCAGCTGCTCTCATCAATATTTTTATATTTATATTAACTATATGTAAAATGAACAGTCCCCTCAGCTCTGTCTGCTGGATGTGTAAATAGATGAATGAATACATTTTTGCCAATGCGTTACCAAATTCATAAGCAGGTAATAAATCACGATTGTGTCCACAGCTGGTTGCTGCAGCAAAACAATCACTTAATGCAGGTTTAGAAATGCCTGTATTTACAATTCTAACATTAAAGGGGAACTATTAGAAATCATTTTCAGGTTTCACACCTCATGTTACATCGCTTTAAAACAAGGTCTCTGAGAAAGGAGCTTTCATTTAGTTAACCCTGGTGTTGTCCTCCATTCAACAATGCACTGGCCGGTTGAAAACTGAAAATCAATACTTTTTCTGACTTTTGGCACTAACACCAATTTTTCATCACAGTTTTACACTTATTTTTGGAATTCATGGTCTATAAACAGGGGTGCACATAACCTTTTCAGTGAGTTACTCAGGTGAGTGCCAGGAGATGGTGTTTGGTACTCACTCCTTATGCTCCGTAGTCTTAATAAGTGCAGTCGTCCCCACTGTCCTCTTCAGTGTCGTCCCCACTGTCCTCTGCTTCAGCTTCCTGCATGGTAGATGATGAAGATGCTGCAGATGCACGTCCCTGTCCTTGGTTGAGTCTCCGATTAGCTGTCTCCATCCACAGATCAACAGCTTGCCTTGGGTTACCGTCTCTGTGGTCTGCTTTGACAGGTGGCCACTTTCACAAAGGAGATCCTTTTCTTTACATGTTTCGTGTGCAGCAGCTTTTTGTGCTCCACCTTTTTGTAAATAAAACTGCAGCAGCCTGACCACAGAGCGATTAATGTCTCACAGTAAGGAACGTTGAGATCAGCTGATTTACGCAATTCTCCAAGTGTGTGCGCTGCACAGAATGTGCCCAAGGGAGTCTCCAACCGCAGCACGTTGCCCGAGTTTTGGCACAACGCCGTGTAGATTCCGACGTTGACAGCGCTCTGCACACACAGGGACCACCTCGGTTGTCCAGTCTCCGAGCCTGTGTCCTGCAAACAGTCTACAAGTCCGTCTGTTCGGCCTGGCGGTTCGGTCAGCCAATTCAATCAACCATAAAGTATGAGGTAAACTCTCCGTGTGCGGACACAGACACGATGTAAACGATTTCCTGCTCAGTTTTGAATGTCCTCAGATCCATAAAAAAGTACACCCAAGATTCAGCAGACCGCCACCTGGCTCGTGACTCCCCTCTGACGGTGTGAGCGATACCCTGTCTGCATTACCGCGCGCCCGCTTCACGGGAATGATATGCTCCTCCGACATTTACTCCAAGCCGCTTCAGTACAGGAATATCCTCAGAATAGGAGACATGCGTGGGAGGACGTGCGTGTTTATCTTATGGAAGCAACAAGAAACATAAAACAGAGCTGGCCGCTGTCCTTCATTCAGCTCGTCCCGCCATCTGGCGAGTGGGCGACTGGACATTTCGTCTCGGCTAGCTTGTTGATTAGCAACGGCTAGCTTGTTTATTAGCTATGGCTAGCTTGTTTATTAGCAATGGCTACCTTGTTTATTATTAGCAATGGCTAGCTTGTTTATTATTAGCAATGGCTAGCTTGTTTATTAGCAATGGCTAGCTTGTTTATTAGCAATGGCTAGCCTGTTTATTAGCAATGGCTAGCTGTTTTTTAGCAATGGCTAGCTGATTTTATAGCAAGGCTAGCTGTTTATTAGCAATGGCTAGCGTTTATTATCAATGGCTAGCTGTTTATTAGCAAGGCTAGCCTGTTTTTAGCACATCACCTTGCGCCACATTCGTGTGCTCCTCGCTCTTTTCTGTTTGACAATAAAGAATGGTGAAATTCTTTGAGCCTTTATAAAACGCACCTGTTTTGTCCGCTAGATGTGGATTTGAGCGGCAAATCTTGCCCCACATCTCAGCGCGCTCATCGTTAGCTTCCAGCCGCTGCACGTCTTCTCCGAAAAAACCTCTTTTCTTCGGCTCCGGCTCCAGGTGGCGTTTCTTTGTAGGTGGCGGAACGCCGAAGAAGAAGAAGCTTAGTGTTGTTGCTTTTTGGACATCTCTGACCGTAGTTTGCAAGCAACATGTCATGTGTAAGGTTAGATGAGAAGATCGGTCAAGTACGCAAAGGCGCGTAAGAACACAAGTGGCAATACGCGTTCCTGATTTTTGTCGCGCATGCGTACTTGCGTACCAGTTATGTGCACCCCTGTCTATGAACCTTATTTATAGAAAATTATACCTAATTCTTGAGTTACAAAAGCATATATGACTTATTTAGACTAATATTAAAGGAAGGACAATCACAGAAGGCTCAGTCGGGATACTGTTTAGAAACATTTCCACTTTTTCCCAAATGCTACAAAAATGAAAAACACGCTAAGTTAAAATGAATGTGGAGACCCGATATTTTGTTGTACTTGTGTAATCCTTCCTGCTATTTTTGGGTAATCAAAATTAGGTAGTTAAAAAGAAACCCATATTTCTGATACAGAAATTTTAAAAAGGGGTGAAATAGGTTGGCGAGGAGAGGACTCTGGGATGTACAAACTGGGATTTGGGCTAAGCCTTCAGATGGGGACCATGGGAACTATGCCTGCTTTATCAGTAGAGTGTATAATGGGTGTCAACACAGAGATATGTGGATAAGTTGAGTTTTTAATAGGATTTTTACATTTGTAACAGCAATGTGTGCAACAAAAACCGTACAGTTAGCCCCAAGTCGGCCAACTCAAAAGATAGTTTCCTTGGTGTACATACATGAAATAATTCACAATCTACACTTTAAAGTACATGAAGATTACAGTACAGTTTCCTAAACTGAGACGCAGTCTCAAATTAAGCCACTAGATAACATCTTGTGTTTTTTCTGCCCAGTGTCTTTAGAATATGCGCTAGTGTTCAGCAAGACGTGAACTGCATGTCCAAAGTTTCTTTACCGAAGATGTTCATGCCATGAGAGGTTCGGGTCATCCAAACAGAAAACGGGAAAACAAAGGGAACAAGAGCGCAGCCCCAGGACGGGCTGAGGGCTCACCCGGCCGAGCAAGGCCAGAGGAGAGCACCGCCGGGGGGGGGACTCCAATATCTTCCTCTGAGCTCAAATGTACAACACGTCTAGCCCCCCCTCTGCTGTAACTCCACACCAGTCCCAACTTCCAGCACTTCCTTAACACTAAATGATTTCAAAGTTGGTGTGACATCAGAAAAGAAAAACAACATTTCAAAAGGTCAAAGATAGATTTTCTCACTTACCCTCTGGCGGCAGCTGTCCGCGCAGTTAGGCTAAAACCTGTTAATGGAGGCAGAAGACGTCTCTAAACATGGACAAGAAAAGATAAGCCACCTGCATGGCACTGGAGAAGAGGCGAGAAAATGTGTGAACAGACCCTTTAAATGCCATTACACATACAGTATTCTTTTAAACATCATTTCTTCTTGACTTTTAGGGACCATACAAGTGTTTTTCTCCGTTTCAACCCATTTACTACAAATGATTAAGACTTGGAAACAGCAACTGAGTGTCAGAGTCCAGCAGGTGCATGCTGGGAGAAATCAGAACCTCGACTCCGTCTCAAGGAAAGCAGTTTGCTCTTAGCCATGGAACTACACCAAACTCTACTGAAGGCTGAGAGAGGCAGACGGAAAACTGGGGGAAAAAAAATAATAAAAAAGATAGGAAGTGGATCTAAAAAAAAAAATTAAAGTTTGATGGAAAAAAAATCTATAAAATTGCCAGAGCCTTTAACTACATCTTTGTCTTCAAACTACCAATTCCAATGTGAGAAAAATTATCTTAACTCACGTTTGACCCACTATTTCTTCAGGCTGTGGCTGAAAGCCCTGGGCAAAAAGCCAGTAAGTGAAACTTGAATTAATATATTTTATCAGATTATAGGAATAATGATTTCAACAAGCTGTGTTAAAAAAATAAATAAAAATAAAAAACTCAATGCGATTCAGAGATTAACGATTCAATACTAAACCGATTATCGATGCAACACTTCTTCGATGTACATTTCCATGCATGATTTTTTTAAAAATATACATTTTGACATTTATTTGTCACACACAAGTTGTGATGAAACGTTTTGTCTACCGAGGTTTTTATTGTGGAGTCACCCCATGCTTCAGCCTTAAACATGCCGAGTCACCTTCTCTCCCAGTGGTCTTCCATGGGGGCGGAGTCATGTTTAAAGGTGGAGAACAGGAAACGTGAGGGGGTCAGACGTAATGTGATAAAGTAGAACAGCCGCCTTTATGTTTGCCTAATTATTTTATGACTGTCTTATTAGATCATGTGTATATATACATAATTGGTTTTCTTTCCTTTTGGCCATTATTGTGTTTTTTGTTCTGCCCTCTTGCCTAAACTCTAAGTTGTTGTCCATTATCCCGTCCTCTTCTAGTCACTGGGTTTTCTGATTTCTACATGTCTGGAGACGGTAACTTTTTTAAAAAAATCAACACTTTTTTTTAAAATAATTGATTAATATCAGAATTGAGCATCAAATCGTTCTAGAGAGAATCGCAATGCATCTAGAATTATTTTTTCCACCCCTAATATCCAGAAAGTACAAAAACATTCAAAATTCACAACACCTTATGAAAAAAAAAAAAAAAGTTGTGAGCTGTGCATTATTTGTATTAAAAAGGCTGAAATGTGTCAAAACACTGGTATGATCCATTGGAGAGCAGTTTATAGTTTCCATACAGTAAAAGAGAAGCATGGACACCAGGTGCTGTCTCGCTGGAAACACTTTTTAAAGAAATGAATATTTCCACACGAGACAGGTCACACTTTGACTAATGCAACCTGAACACTGCCTTTTTCCTTCTAGAACACCCCGTCTCTTCTTTTTATGGCGATTCAAAACCTGGTCACATCGACCTGAGCTAAGAGTTTGGACTGACCCACCAAGCTGGCAAGGAATATCAATTGCATCTTACTTTCTAGATGATTTTTATTGCACTTAGCCAAAGTTAGGAAGAACGTCTGAATGAAACCAATGCTTCCACCCATCACTGATTACCCTGAACATGAAACTTCCAGCAGGTTATTAATTTAAGCTTGGGTTATTGTGATGCAAGGACTGTCAGGACTTTCATGCATTTTTACTGGCATATCCTCTTAATCGTGTAGGTTTATGAAATGAAATCTATTGGTAGATTTGATTTCACAAACACGGAGGGACTACATTAATATTACGTGACATGTGACTTCTGTCGACCAAATTAACCCACCATCTGAATTTCTGTTGAGCCCTACCAACTTTTTTGGCATACATAAGCCTGTTAGAAAAGCATCTACATTAAAAAGCTTTACAGTGATTTTAACGTAATCTTCAATAAATAGTCTTCGCTGCACCGGCCCGACCACCTGCCTATATTCGGATTCTGATGGGTGTTGCGGGGGGGGCAAAGACACGGGGGATTTGGGAGAAGGTGTGATCAGTCAGACCTCGAAACCAAAAACTAAACTTCAACTAAACGACACACGGAGTCTCTTATTTCTTGCGGCGCAGCCGTTTGGACTGTCGCGGGTGCTCCGAGCTCTTTCTGGTGCGTTTGAGTGATGATCCTCCGTCTCCCTCTGGCTCTCTGGATAGAGACGCGGCGCCGGCGCTGCCACCGGCCAACACGGTATTGGGGGCCAAGGGGGCGGCGGGCGTGGGGGCCACTGCGGCGGTGCTGCTGGATGTGGAGGGGGCCGTGGCCCCGGGCCGGGCTCCGCCCAGGGCGGCGGCACTGCTCTCCATCAGTTCGCGGAGCTTGTGCTCCAGCTCGGCGAGGCGGGCATTCTGCTCGCCGATCACCTGGGTCTGTTCCAGCAGCTTCTGCTCCTGGTCCTGCAGCTGCTTCTGCTGCTCCAGCTGCTTGACGCGGATCTCCTGCATCTCCCGGCGCAGCACCGTCATCGACGCGCCGTTCACCTTTACCTGCTGCTGCACCTTGGTCATCTCCGAGCGCGACGGCGTGTTCTTGGCCAACAGGGACATGGTGGTCAGGGAGGTGGATGGACCGGCCACTGAGGGACCAGGACACAGGGATATTATTTCTGAGACAATTCATTGCACATTAAAATGTGGAATGGTTACAGCTCTGAGGGAACCAGGGACCCAACCCATGTCTACAAAATGTCAAATGCCTTGTTTTGTCCAGCTATTCAAGAGCCAAAGCTATTTCATATACTAGGATATGAAACAGCGAGCCTCACATCAACATGTGTGGTATTTAAGGTTCATAAAGGACTTGAGGAATCAGACTTGTGTGTCTAGAAGCAAAAAATAAGAACTGACAGCAGCCTTACAAGACAGTGGTAGGTGAATCATCGGAACAAAACATTAAAGGATAACTACTGTTTTCATTTAACCATGGACCCTATATCCCTATGTTTCTGTGTCTAAGTGACTGATGGGAACAACAATCTTTGACATTGGTCCAGTAATAACCGAGATCGTTGCAGTTGGCAGCAATGAATCAAGCTCCAATGGAAGTTAATAGGGCAATTGTCCAGCTTGTATTTACCTTCTCAAAAGTGCTGTATTTGCCACTGACAGGCTCAGATTCATATTCTAAGTGTCTGACAACATTATGGAAAGGATTTCTAAAGAACTCAACATTTCTGCTATAGAGTAAGATCCTTTTTTTAAACATAAAATCATCTGCAAAAATCGGAGGAGCCATGCTGGACACTGGTGATTCTGTCACCGTTTTCTCTCTTTTTAAATTGTGACTGAAACCACAAGATCTGCCATTTTTACTACAAACATTTATTGTTGAGAGCTGCTTTGGGTGACTGACTTTATGAGGCAGGAGGAACCCATGTGCATTACCTGGTGTGGAGCCAATGAGGCGTCCGGACAGGTCCGCCCCCGGCAGCTTCTTCTTCAGGATGGGGACAATCTTCTCGTCAAAGTACTCCATGGCCATGGAGGAGATATCCCTCAGTTCCTGCAGAACCTCGTGAGCTCGCTGTGGGGCCCGAGTGGAGTTCACGTAGCGCAGCACGCGGTAAATCTCATCTATCACCTGATGACACACACAGCGGCACATGACACAGCAAATGAATCAAGAAGACCAGAAACCAGATCTAACTGAAACCTCACTGGGCTCTGGCCAGGTCTGAGAATGCAGCCGGTAAGAAGGGCTGGAAAGCTGAAAACACCACAATTTTCATCTGGGCACGTCTGCGTTTGGGAGGCACCGCGACCTTCGCAAGCAGTCGCAGCCATTCAAGTCAATGCTGGATATCCCAGAACCCCCGGCGTGTCCCAGACGAGTATGTGACGCGGCTTTCAGCTCAAGATCCACGGCAGGTCTGTTTTCACGCGACCCCCGAGGCGCTCAGACAGCCGCGCAACAAATGAAAAGACACCCTCCAATACCGGAATTTTTCTTTTTTAATATATCAGCCAATATATCGGAATATCGGACTTTTAAATTACCAAATATCGGTCGGGCTCTAACACGTGTGCTCATTTTAAAGTTCCATTTATAGCAACTCAAAACAGGCAAATAAAATATGATTTGGCCATTTTATTACTGAGCTCTTCCACACAATTAGATTAAACACAAACTATTCTCTTTAATAAAAACAATCAATATAAAGTGGGAATCTAAAATAAAGGGGAATCTCACAGATGATTTGTATCAGTATTTTCACTTTGCGTCCGTATTATTAGATTGCGGATCACTGAATCCCTATGTTGATCCAGATAGATGTATCAGTGCATGGGCCGGTTACCGGAGTCAAGGGGTACCGTGGCTTTAAAAGAGTCAACCTGTTTCCGCTGTGAGAGTTTGATAAGTTGTCAGGAACAGAAAGTGGTTTAGAAATCCCTCTCCCTGCCAGTGTGCTGCCAGGTTATCATCCCGGGCCATGCCTAACGCCTAGTCATTTTAAAGCTGCCGTCGGGGGGGCAGAGGGGTATGGGGGCTAACCTTTCCGGGTATGAAGCAGCAGAGGTTGGAGTCGACGTATTTCATGAAGGTCATGTTGAGCAGAGAGAGGCGTGTCTCCACGGCGGCCAGGATGTCGGCGTGGCGGGCCAGGGAATGGTTCCTCCTCTCCGACTCTCGCCTGGAAACAGTCCACGACAAACACACTGGTGGAACAAGTACTCAGACCCTGTACTTTATTAACAGTACTAATACTACACTCTAAAAATACTCTGTTACGAGGAAAAGTCCTGCTTTGATAAGGTTACTAAAGTAAATGTATGCAAGTATAAGGGCTCCTGCACACTGCGCCTGCGTGCCATGTGCGTGTCAGCTGCGTGGCCTGTCAGTTTTTATTTCGGTTCCCATGGTAACAGGTTAGAGCTTGCTGAAAACGCATGCATGCTAGAAATAGGGCTGATAGCTATTTTTCATGCAAGCGTTTCCAGGCAAAATAGGATTCAACAAGATGTTTATTATGTCGTGTTGACTCATTGACACATTTCAAAAACTACATTTTTAAGTTTGAAAGTCTCTAAAAATAAATGCAGATATAAATGTGACTTAAAAAAAATAATTATTGATTTTCAAAACAGAAGGAATTAGTCTGTAGCCTCTTTTGCCGTAAAAACTGCCGACTTGTCTTTGCTGTTATCCAATCAGTGTGTTGTGTGTGTGTGGTGTGGTGTGGGTGTGTGTGGTGTGTGTGTGTGTGTGTGTGTGTTGTGTGTGTGTGTGTGGGTGTGTATATATATATATATATTATTTTAACAGAGTACACTACTGCTCGAGTGCAGTATATTTCCACACCTCTCCCCATATGTCATTTAATCAATGGGAAACGTACATGTGTACAGACAAGGCTGGCAGCAGCACTCCGTCAGACATGGTTCTGGTGTGCAAACACAAAGAAAACGCCACGCAACAGACACGCAACAGACACGCCGCGCTCACAGATGATCGGCCCTGTTTTTATGCAGATTGCAGATGATCTGTATTTGTGTTTCATTTGCCTGCTAACAGATAACATTAATGAATTAAACATACAGCAACAAAAAAATATGGTGTTTTTTTGAAAATGAAACCACGTAAACCTATTCTGGTACAACCTCTAAATACCATTATGAACCTGAACATGAGCAGAATATGAGCACTTGCCAGACCTTCAACTACGCGGCAGTGGAGGAGGGTCTGGCAGAGCGACGTGTTGTAGAAACACGCATGAAAAACCTTACTCTACACTAGAGGATGGATACCCGACCCGAGCCCGACGGGACCCGACGGTACCCGACGGGCCGGGCCGGGTTGGAACAGATTTTTAGAAAGGATGCTGGGGTTCGGGTCAGGCTTGGTCACATCAGCGCGATAAGGCATTGAACATTTTGAATTTAAAACAGCTTATTATGTAGGTAATGGCGCTTGTTGCCCCGGGGGCATTGATGCTCATCTGTTGACATTTCCCAATGCCTTCCTACGATTGCTTAATAAAAGCGGCTTTCCTCACAAACAAACGTACATGTGTCATTAGTATGAGAAACAAATGCGATTTTAACTGTGTCGGGCTAGGGTCGGGCTCGGACAGAAATATCTTAATGCCGGACAGAAAAATCCGGCCCGATCCGCACTCTACTCTACACACAAAAACTGGGCTGGCATAGTAGGAGCTGGAAAATAAATGAAAAGATTTGTGCCGTAACGTGTAATTTCTTTTTGTTAAGATGACATTTTTTTAATAATAATGTCCCTTCAGAAACATGAGCGTGATGTCACTAGGTCCATGTCCCTGCACAGTGTATGGCTAAACTGCAGTTTTGGTGCCTGGCTTGTACTGGTGTGATACTGACCTGGGCAGCTGGGCTTTGACTTGCCTCTGGCACAGACTGTGGTACCGCTCCACCTTCAGGAAGCCCTGGTTCAGGACGCGCTGGCAGATCACGTCCATGCGCTTACACACCTGGAGGACACGGACAACATTAAACAGTTGAACAGGGACTGGGTTTGATGAGTACATGCATAAGGGAAACAGAAGTTTACTTCAGTGGCTGGTGGAGTTTAGAATCTTTATCCAGGCCACTTCAGCACGAAGAGATTTGTCTTTTCTAGGATTCTTACTAGCGATGTTCTGAGCCGCGGCTTCGAAACGTGCGTCGAGAAATCACAAAGGTTTCCGTGAGCGCGTACCAAGGCTTGTATTGTTATGGACAAATGACGTCACCGACGACATCCGAAGCCTTGCTGCCCGCCCGTACCACGAGACCACATGGTTTATGAAGTGGTTCACACTGTTTTATTATACATGATGTACACAAGCAACTTCAACGCCCTCTGCCACGTTCCAGTTTTAAGAGTGTACTCATATTGCCCCTTCTGCTACTACTATATTATGTCCAAAATGATAGATTTACCCACGTTTGATAAATGCATTCCTATTATTAAACAGTTACATTGATTATATTAAACCAAACACACTCTATTGGTATAAATGGATTAGGTGGATTTTTTTTTTCCTTTTCTTCATTGTTATTTCTAAGAAGCCTGGCCTACCAGACTCTGGTCCAGTAGCCCTGGTCCTAGCAGACTCTGGTCCAGTAGAATGGGAAGTACCCCTGGTCACACACTCTGGTCAAGCCAGGAGCCGGGTCCTACCAGACTCTGGTCCAGCAGCCTGGTCACAGGACTCTGTTCCAGTAGCCCTGGTCCTAGCAGACTCTGGTCCATTAACCTGGTCCTAGCAGACTCTAGTCCAGTAGCCTGGTCCTAGCAGACTCTAGTCCAGTAGCCTGGTCCTAGCAGACTCTAGTCCAGTAGCCTGGTCCTAGCAGACTCTAGTCCAGTAGCCTGGTCCTAGCAGACTCGTAGTCCAGTAGCCTGGTCCTAGCAGACTTGGTCCAGCCCTGGTCCTAGCCAGACTCTGGTCCATTAACCTGGTCCTAGCAGACTCTAGTCCAGTAGCCTGGTCCTAGCAGACTCTGGTCCAGTAGCCCTGGTCCTACCAGACTCTGGTCCATTTCATTTGTCCAGAGAGTCTGGCCACTCTCCATTGACCTTCATTTTTTGGGACAGGCTGTGGATTAGGAATGGATGCTAAATTTGCTAAGTTAGCAGTTAAGTGATTAATCGCCATTCTTTTTCTATTACCTATCACAACATAAATTGAGGAAGAATTTAATACACAGGGCCTGGGCTTGTCTTGGAAAAAGTCATGAGTGCTAGGCGTGCAGCCTGGACCCGGCACGTATCAGTTATTGGGCAGAGGTGCCTGGCGTTTTACTTTTGGCCGGGGTTGAACAATGGGGAAATGAAGGGGGGTAAATTTGGTTCCAGCATCAAATCTTTGCTCAGGTTTGGGCTGTTGTGGATCACTACCATTCTTTGTTATGTCTTCCTCTTGTTTAGATTTGTCTTGTCTCACGTCCTTGGCCGAGGGAGCAGATGTGTAGCGCAGAAAGTAAAGCAGATTAGAGGTGAACAGCTTTACTCCTGGCTTGTTAAGGAAAAGTCCATCTGCTTCAAAAAGATGTCTGCGCTCCCAGAAAATGTTCAAATTGTCAATGAACTGCAGAGAATGGACGGTACATTCAGGGCTAGGGTTGGGTATCGTTTGGGTTTTGTCCGCTGCCGGTGCTAAAGCAAAACTTTTAATACGGTGCCAGTGCCTTAAAAGAGTATTCCAGTCAATTTCGACGTGTAGCTCTTTTTTTTTTATAATTACAAGACAAATGAAATCAAATCGGTGCCGTCTGTCCTCTTGCTAGAGTTAGCACTCAACAGGCTTAAACAGGGCAAGTTTAAAACATGTTTTTAGCCTCTAAACATCTTCAACATGTGACTAAAAGTGCCCCCCCCCCCCATGTGCAGTGATTCCTTCTGAGGGAACACAGTGAATCTGACTGCTGGAGATGTAACAAAAAGGCAGTAAAGTTGTGACAATCGACTAGTGTGGACTTCACCGGAAAACAGGAAATACACAGAGGTATACACAGTAGCTGAATGTACACAACTTTTAAGCCTTTTTTGGGAGCATGCTCAGATTTAAAACGGCCAAATGTGTCCTACTGAAATTTGTGAAAGCAATGAAATAAACTTTTGTCATTACAAACAATAACAGAAGATGGAAATCATTTCAAAAACGTTGTAGCTATCTACGATTGTTTGGTTGCTAACGTTAGCTCTAAACACCATTCAACAACAGCCTTTGTTGTGTTTGATGCTAACTCGTAGCTAGCAGTGAACCAACTTGGTTAAGTAGGTCCATTTTTACCGGGTTGACATTACACGAGTCTCATCTTAAAGAGCAATCTGCACATAAATCCTCTAATTGTCACTCTTCAAGGGGCAGAAATTGAAAGAGTTAAATCTTTTAAATATCTAGGTATTTTAATTGATGACAGTCTTAGTTTTAAAGGACATGTTGAACAACTGGTTAAGAAACTGAGACTGAAAATTGGCTTTTACTTTAGAAATAGGCTATGTTTTTCTTTCGATGCAAAAAGGAAACTTGTAGCTGCAACATTTACACCCATTTTGGATTATGGGGACCTCATTTATATGAATGCCCAACCAAGTATTGAAACTACTGGACTGTTTATCAGCCGCATTGAGGTTTATCACAAACTGTAAGCCTCGCACACACCACGGAACTTTACACACGTGTGGGCTGGCCAGCGTTGGAGAACCGTAGACTCAATCATTGGTATATGTTCATTATAAGGGTATTCTGCGTCTGCTCCCTCATATCTGTGTGAGTATATTCAACCAAAAGCGGAGAGACAGTATCTTTACGCTCACAAGACTTACTGCTACGTCTGTACCAAGTGTCCGCACAGAAGTTGGTAAGGTGGCATTTCACATTCTGCCCCCACAACGTGGAACAATTTACAAAGTTCTGGAAATTGAAGGAAGTGGTTGCAATTGGTCAGTTTAAACTATTGCTCAAAGGTTGGAAATTAAATCTATGGTCTGTAAATGTTTTAAATAGTTTTTAGGAAATTGTTATGAAATGTCTGTAATGTATGGATTGTTGTGTGATCTGTGCCGCTGTCTTGGCCAGGACTCCCTGAAAAAGAGATTAGTAATCTCAATGGGATATTCTGGTTAAATAAAGGTTAAATAAAAAAAAATAAAAAATAACATCTTGTACGCTACTTGTCGTAGAGTGACGCATGCGCAGCTCAAACACCTGCGCCCCCGGGCCCATTAGCTCTTAAACCGCCCATGCAACACAAATATTAGATGAGGCTGAACATTTTGTATAGCAAAACACTGTAATAAGGAACACAAGAGCTACAACAAAGTCCATGTCCCTTGTCTAATGCCCCACAAAAACCTCTATCAGAGGTGTCAAGTACAAATACTTTGTTACCTTACTTATATAGAAATTTTGGGTATCTATACTTATAAATTAATATTTATAAAATAAAAACGGACGGTCAACCATGTTTTGACCATTGGCGTTGCATAGTTTGTCCACCAGAGGGCGCGCTACAACGTCCCTGTTGGCAACACACACACATTAACAAAAAAATATTTAAAAATAATTAAGTTTGTATTTTTACATAACTAATTTTTTTTTTTTTATATATCGGCCGAAATGCATTTTAATATAACGTTAGTCCTTTTTTGGGGGGGTGGGGGTTGTGCACTATTAGGCCCCTGTGCAACGGCCTAACATTTTGTCCTTAATGACATTTGTTTTCCCTTGATGACAATTTTTCCTATTAAATTACTTTTCCACTTTAAGTAGTTTTGAAACCAGTACTTTTACATTTTAAAATGCTTGAGTTGATACTTCTACAGAAGTCTTTTTAAACCCTAGTATCTATACTTCTACCTGAGTAATGAATGGGAATACTTTTGACCCCTCTGACCTCTATGCATGCAACTAGCCAACTATGCAGGTCACGTTAGCAGGAATAGGAAGAGCAAATCACACCAAGGCTGCAAAGTGACAGTGAATGATTCCCAGGTAACCTCGTAACTCCAATAGGCAGGAAATGTGTGAATTGCAGGAATATCTCCAACATCACAGGAGTAACCCCCCCCCCAGGGTGTACCGGTTGGGTTCAGCATCAACATCACTCCTTTGGTGTAACGTTACTCCAGTGTCTGCTTAGCTAGGCTGCCCTGCTCATTAGCCAACAGCGCAGTGAGCACTGCGGGCCACGGCTGTAAATGACGGCTGCACAGACATTAAACACCGGGCCTAAATCATGTAGACAATTATTTCTGAGAAGAATTTACATAACTAGTATCCACACATAAGTGCATGTGGCTAGCGTTAGCTTTGTTCGGCTTCTAGGTGGCTTGTTTTTGTTCTTACCGAGCGCAGCAGGCTGATTTCGTCGTAGGTCAGAAAATTCAGAATAGCATCGATGGCCACAATGGGGAGTCCCAACAGCGGGTTGTTCTGGTGCGGCTGGTCCGGTGGAGGGGTGGACTGTCTCGGTGACACCGCGTCTGAGTCCAAGGACCCAACACATCCATCAACTCTCTCTACGACGGCCGCCATCTTGCCTTGCTAAGGAGGAGACGGAAGTGACGCTGCATAGAGGAGCTAGCATGCCAAGTGATATGTAAAAAAAGAAAAGAAACTAAAGTGATATAAAACAAAAAGTTCCCAGAATAAGAAAGAGAAAACTATTTATTTAAGCTCATGTGTTTTTTGCAGTATACGTCAAATTGAGCATTTAATGATGTGGTGTTGGAATAGTTACTGAGAACAACAGATGTAAAGATATACTTGTTAAATGCATTAACACTGTGACTGGACGACCTCGTACCGGAACGTCCGGGATTCGAACCCGCAACCTTCCTCCTATGAGGCTGCAGTGTTAACAGACCACCATGCTGCTATCTAAACAGTGAGAAAACAACCACTTTAAGTATATGCCATATAGACCGTTAATAAATATACAGTCTATGGTTCTTCATCAAAGCTACAAGTCCAACATTGGTGCTTTGTGCAGCAACAGCAGTGAAAGCTGTAGTAACATACAGTTATTAGCACTTCTGTCATATTTGTGTCTCGCTCAATCAGTCCTGTCCATCTTCTGTCTGTGGACATGTTACGCTGTGGGTATGCTCAAAAAAACAGCGTGATGCGTTGTTATGAACTGGTATTGCTAAAAATGGCTAACCTAAAGAAAACAATGAAATTAAACTTGTAAATGAGAATCCAAATTCTGAGAATAAAGTCAGAATTTGGATTTTATTCTCAGAATTCAGTTTGTTTTATTCATGTTTCAATTCTGACTCAAAATTCTGAGAATAAAGTCAGAATTCTGAGTTTAAAGTCAGAATTTTGTCATATTTTGTTGCTCTAATAAGTCACAACAACAGAGGAAAATAGGGTCCAGGTTGATAAAACTGTAGTTACCCTTTAATACATCAAATCCAGTATATGCTGTGTACATATATACATGTTGTGCTTGGCAGTAATAAAAAATGACATGAAAATGCTTTCTATGGAATATTAGAATTAATGACGCAGCATCAGTGATGCTTTATTAATAAACATCTGACACAGTAATCAGTTACTTATGAACTTATGATAATGAAGCAGTCACACATGTGTTACATACATTGGTTTAATGAGCAGATCTCCATTGTACTGTACATCAGGACATGTAGATATTATTGGTGAATTTTTCAGCATGTTTATTTTAGGAAAATCAAGAGTGTTATACAAAATACTAGAGACAGCAGTATATACATACTTACAAGCAAGTCTGACCACCATGACAAAATCTGCTTCTTAAATAATCCAGTTTCGGTTTTCTAAGTTTCAACAGAGCCAATGAGAGCACAGTATCAACCACACTGTGGAATATTTCAGCATCAGATCCTCTGTGGTGGTTCTGAGCACGCTCAGTCGTTACGTCACTCCATGTCAGTAGAGTCCAGTTCATTGAGAAACCTCTGACACTTGGTCATGAGGACTTTGATGGCCTCTGTGACCAGAACATCTGGAGCCAGGATGCCAGTCGACTCCACAGTAACTGTAATAGAGGAAGAGACCCATGAACAGGACACAGGATAACTACAATAATGTAAACTGCTGTATGGAGATGCATAAAAGAGCCCCGATTATGTATGTTTTAATAATTGTTCCTGTCATTTGGAGTGTTATATAGATGTATAAAATAAAAAATAAATTAAAAAAGATTTCACTCCAAATGGAGCTCCCCCCCCCCACAGATAGCACTTTTTTTTTGCAACTGCCTGAAACGCCTCGCCCACATTCCTGATTAGAATTCCCCAATCAGTGATGTCACTGACTGAAGCCAGCCTAGGTTTTCATATGTGCTGCCCATTGGTGCTGCCTGAGCAAGGAAAGCCTGCCTAATGGCTTGTTTGAATTTGGAAGGCCAATCACAACAGAGTGGGCCAGCCGACCAATCAGAGCAGACTGGGCTTTTCAGGAAGACTGGCCCAAGAGCTCAGACATGGGCTGCATCTCATGGCCCTAATCTGACAGCTCCTCGACTGAACCGAAGTGGTTCTGTCCCTCCTGGGTGAAGGCCGTCTCAAAGCCCTTATTTCTCCCCTGAAGTGCGAGGAGTGAGCATCGCGGAGGGATCACCGAGGAGCTATGAGTGAGGATACGAGAGCAGACTTCTTGGAAGCCGTGCAGCTGAAGGAGCTGCTAACTCCGCCCAAACAGCTGATGAACTCATGTGCTTCAGGGGAAAGGCCATCTCATCCCTCTGAAACACATTTGCTCGTTTCCTCTCTCCTCCCGTGATTTCCTCGTGTCTCGCCAGTGCTTCCTCGGTGGGAGGGACTAAGACGGAAGTAAGGAAGGCAAGTGGAGGAGTCAAGGAGGCCATTTAGGCGACATGAGAAGCACATAGAGTGTTTCAGGTGGAGGAGCAGCAGCAATGGGCAGTAAACCTCCTCTAGGAGACTCGTACAAATATGACGCTGAAAAGGAGTATAATAGGGGCTCTTTAAAGACATTCCATTTCACCACAACAGAGATTTTCAAAGAAATGATCCAAAGAGAACATGAGAGCATTACAATGCCTGAATCTCATCTTGCTGAGGGAATAGGTGTAGAAATACAAAACACCTCAATGTAGTTTTAGGAGCACTAGCTGTTATCACAACCAACAACTGCCTAGAGCAATGATTTCCCTAAATAAAATTTAAGTTCATTTTTATTGGCACCAGGTAAATGAACTTACAGATGAAATGGTCTCTCAGTCTCCCGATCTTCACCAGCTTCTTCAGGTCATCGTGCCGGAGGACTTCCCTGCTGCATGTATCCAAGCGACTGTTCACTACTTTGGCAACCTTTTTCCCTGAGGGGGGGTGAAGATAGATGAAGATATTTAAAGATTTTAGGGAATCCCAACAGAAATCTATGATGGGCGCCCGGATAGCCCCATTGGTAGAGCGGGCGCCCATATTTAGAGGTTTACTCCTTGATGCAGCGGACCTGGGTTCCAATCCAACCTGCGGCCCTTTGCTTTATGTCATAAAGCC
>NC_045749.1:23431886-23436893 GCF_008692095.1 Etheostoma spectabile | reverse complement strand
CGTCTTCTGCTGTCCTATCAAAATAAAGGCTGAAAAAGCCCTAAAAAGTATTAAAAAAAATGTGAATCATCAGAGGCCTCACGATACTATATCACGACACTTTACGATATTTTAAATACATAGCAATATTCTTCGATATATTTTTCAGGTTACCAGTTAATGTGTGTAGTCGACTCACGGTGCCAGTCGGTCTTACCATTAACATCTTCTATGTCTATGACTCCTCGTGAGAAGCAGCGTTTTAGGCGCTCGGCCTTCTCCCCCTCCACGGGCTCCAGCAGGGTGATCTCTGGGAGGAGGCGGTAGCTGGCTGTGGCCACCGGGGAGAACTTAGCATGGTCCTTCCCTGAACAGAGAAAACCCTTCAGAACATATTGGGGGGTCTGGACTGAGATGATAACTCTCACAGATATTTAAACTCAGGGTGTCTACAGGTTTCACCAAGTCTAATTTAAGAATTTAAGACCTCTAAGTCAGATGTCTGAGTCCGGAAACATCGTCTAAAACAATTCCGATTTCCTCAGTGCCATGATTGGCAAAATAAATTGCATGTTGGTCTCATTTGTAACCGTAGTACAGTGAATTATATTTCAACAAGCGACAGAAAAAACACAACAGGATTAAAAAAAAAAAAAAAACTTTCTAC
Organism: Etheostoma spectabile; assembly: GCF_008692095.1. Lineage (NCBI taxonomy): Eukaryota > Metazoa > Chordata > Actinopteri > Perciformes > Percidae > Etheostoma > Etheostoma spectabile. The sequence continues at coordinate 23,436,247 of NC_045749.1, read as the reverse complement.
AGCGTGGAAGGAACATTTAAATGAGCATTAGAGGTAGCGTTACTTTGACAAAGGAAATTAAAAACATGTTTAGAATGATTTAAGACTTAGAACACAATACTTTATAGGGCTTAACATTTTGACATTTAAAACCCCATGGAAATCCTGTAAACTACAGAAACAAACATCCAAAACAACTTTACCACTGAACGTTCAAAGCTCTGGAAGAAACCTTGAGTTAAGATTTATTTTGTCACATATTGAGATCTCAGGTCGAGAACAAACTTTCATGCTCAAGTGCTTTTTGGAAACATATATAGGCCACAAAAAATACTAATGTATATAGAAATGCCCGTGTTCCTTTCCAGTATCTCTATGTTAAAATGTAAAGCTCTTACCTAGTCCTTTGACACAGTGCATGACGATGTCCAGCTCGTGTCCAGGCCGTAGCTGAGCTATCAGGATGTCATCGTGGACTGGTCCGATGACGGCGTCTGCAAACACGTCTGCCTGGTTCCCAAGGGGGACCCACTTTATGTCCCTGGAATAAACTGAGGCGAGGGTTAGGGTTACGCTTTGTAAGTCTGTATAGCAATAGTTCGTCCACTACCGTCAGCGGAGACCTACCCATGTGGTTCAGATACAGCTCCCGGGGGTCAGAGGAGTCCTTGCTGGCTCTGGGGTTCCTGCTGCATTTAATCTTCAGCTGCAGTTGGATTGTGTCTATTTCTGAACCTTCTTCCTCTGAAGCCTCTTCACCTGGAGTAAACAGAGCATAACCGAACAAGGCTGAACTCGCGCTGCACCCACACGCTGCCATGCCAGGCTGGGGACAAATGATATATGAATGTTTCCATTTGATGGAAGGATAGAGACAAATATGGCATCTTTGGCTGGAGTTTCCATTGTTTGCATCATATATAAAGTAGAGCCTGACCAATAAACGATTTTTAAGGCCAATACCGATACAAATATTTGGTTATTTAAAAATCCGATATACATATATATTTTTAAAAAAATAATCTAGAAATGTGTTACAAAATATAAACATATTTCCCTTAACATTAGTCCAGTGATGAACACAACAATTTGATTCTTTCCCGATACTTGCAGATTGGATTTGAACTGCTATTTTAATTTTTTTGTGATACTTAAGTATTGCAATTCAATAGTTTTGTGATTATCTTTTCCTTCTTTAAGAAAATAAGTTGAATAATGCACTCCTAGAGACAATATATCGTGTGACATTTATAAAAACTAAAAGTTTTGAACAGAATTTGTTGGTCAATCATTGGTATGAGTATTTAAAAAAAATATGATTCTAAGCACCAGCAAATCATTGCAACAGACATGCATGCGTGTGTGTGTGTGTGTGTGTGTGTGTGTGTGTGTGTGTGTGTGTGTATATGTGTGTGTGTGTGTGTGTGTGTGTGTGTAAAAAGAGGATTACAGATGTGAACAAAATCTTTGAGTTTAAGGTGTTTCAGAACTTTAGTTACTTGCCGATGTTGAAAAAGCTAAACCCAATTAGCTTCCACACGTGATTACAAGAGATTCAATATTTGATAATGAGAAAACAAAATGCTGTCCAAACCTACTCATTAGGCGTTTTAGGTGAACCGTAACGGCAAAGTGAAGTGTGAGCGGTGCGGTCTACTGTCATGTGAGTGATTGGCTCACTGTGTGGTTTTACCAGTGTTCCTGTACTCAAACAGGCGAGGGTCAGCTCTGATGGGGACGAGGCCCAACCGGTGGGCCAGGACTTCATCCTGGACGATGGAGGTGTTGTTATAGATAAACACCTTCTCTATTGCCATGGTGGGCACCTACAACCAAGAATAAGGCAAAGATCTCACTAAATATTGGCATGGAAAGAAAAACTTCCAAGACTCCTTTCTCGTAGAAACTGATGCACAAAATGGACCATTTCATCACATTAGTCTTTATACACAACTCACTAAGGCCCTGACACACCACGGCGGCCATCTGTCCTCGTTGGGCCGACGCTGAGCAATGTTTGAATGTTCCTTCTTAAAACAGGATTGGAATATCTATTTTTGACCATGTATGTTTGCCCTCTAGAGATATACATCTCTACTTGTGTAGGTGTATCTATTTTAATAACATGTCTTTATAAATCTCTACATACCTACACATTACAAAATAAATAATGTCAATAAACGTATGCTTGCTCGCTCTCGCTCTCTCTCTCCCTCTCTCTCATGAGAGACTACCAGATGAGTGACAATTTAGTGTTGCTAGTTTTCTGTAACCACTGTAGGATGAAGGCGTGGTTAGTGTGTGGAATTAGCCAGCTAACGTTAGCTAACGAGCCTCCACTCCTCCACCATAGGGAGACGGATGGAGAACGGATGACAGACCGGGACAGGGACAGTCTGGTTAGCCAGACCAAGACAGAGATGGCATGGGCCGACGTGAGGCGGTCCTAGTCGGCTGGGTGTGTCAGGGCCTTTATAAAACAATTGTGCATTGACAAAGTAGTATGTAGAGCTAAAAAAAACTTCTAACATCTGATGTCAACATGGTGTATAGATACGACAAAACGCGATGGAAATGCTACCTCTGCTAGTAAGATCCTCCTGAAGGCGTTGGCGATGGCTGCATCTATTCCCACCATGTCAAACTCCATACTGCTCTCATCCAGATGCACCACGTCTATTCTGAAGTTCTGGAGACAGAAAGCATGTCCTCATAAGGCCTGGAGCAAGTATTACATCATTGTCTAATCGCAACTGATTTACATAATCCTTGTTTATTTGTTTAACCACAATTCATTTGGTTCTAAGGGGAATGGCTACTGGTGGCAATTGTGAGTTTTACGTTACAATAGAATGATTTATGATAATAAGGAGGTTTACTTCAAAGGCTCATTATCAGTGTCACATAAGAGTAATACAACCAAAAGACGTTTTCTGACCGGGATATGTTCCAAATTTGAATTTGTTTGAAAAAGTGAAACTGGAATAAATCATTTAAAAATTTGACTCAAACGGACACATATATGGTTAATCACAATTATTTCTGAGGGAATTAACTGGATTTAATCAACATTAAAATCTGGAGTTGTTGCAGCTCCACAAGCAGCCGGCCCGATCAGAAACGGCCCGTTTGGGACGGCCCGGCTAGTTCCAACAAATGCAAATACATCAACTGGACAACATAATGGGTAATGACAACCCCCCTCTTCAATGTCCTGGACAGACAGAGGAGCAGTTACATTACTACAGTGATGCTCTCACTGCACTGTAGGACAGAGAGGTTCAGGAGATCCTTTGTCCCAAGCCATCAGGCTTTTATCCCCCCCCCATGGATGATATCTAGCCCTGTTCTTTACAGACAGCTGTCAAATAACAATGAGAGAAATGTACCTTTTGAAATTTCTGCATGTCCCAGGTGTCGTCATAGCCAGGGTAGTTGCCAGGGAAATCTGATGAATGAACCTAAAAGTGAAATATAATCAGCCAGTCAATAAAACAAAATGAGACACATGGCTGCAAACATCCTAGTCTAATTAAAGTTGGACATGATAGAGGAAAAGGGTACCATGAGTACGGTTATCTCAACCAAAACTAGAGTTGTAATGTATGGAAAACTGAAAAGACCCAAAACGTCTTTTCATAGTTTTATTTTTGTCGACTTTGAATGAAGTGTATTTCTAATTTGCTAAAATTGCTGTTTATTTACATGGAGTCTGGTGGGTTTAGCGAAAGCAATTTGGCGGATGTTTTTGTGCTTAATAAAAGGATCTTATTCTTTAACAGAAAGGCGGACCACCTTAGAAATCTTTTCCATAATATTGTCAGACACTTAGAATATTAATCTGAGCCTGTCAGAGACAAAACGAGCACTTTAATGAAGGTAAATACAAGCTGGACCAGAGTCCTGTTAACTTAGCTAGCTCCACTTTAGCTTGTTTCGCTGACTTCCGACAGCTCCGGTATGACTTAAAACCAGACCCGTGTCAAAGACTGTTGTTTCCATAACTCACATAGACACAAAAACATAAAAAATTATGGCCCAGGTTGGAAAAAACGGTAGTTCTAGTTACCGTTACCCCTTTAACTGTTAGCTACTGTTAGTTACAGTTCGCAGCAATGACTGCCCTGTCCACGCGCGGTGCCTCGCGCGGCTCCGTGCACCGGCTCAGAGCCCCGCCACTGCAGCTAACCAAGCTAATGTTGTCGCTAAACCATTTTAGAAGAAGTACTTACATTCTTCACGTTAAATTCCCCCAGTATTACTCGATTCCGAATTTCTTCCACGTTGCTCATGGTCGCAGCCATTTTGCCATGTCCAAGTCTGCATTGCTCCGCCCACACTTCCGCTCCAGATTTGACTGCGTCACATGACCCCCCCCCCCC
>NC_045749.1:23424119-23431876 GCF_008692095.1 Etheostoma spectabile | reverse complement strand
CCGTGGCGCATTACTGCCACCAACCGGTGTGGAGTGTGGATCACAGACCGTTAATATTAATAAATATACAGTGTATGGTGTCGATGAAACCTTTTTGTCTTCAGCAAGGAAACAACATCTATGCGTTTTCATAGTCATTTACAGATGCACTGACTCAAAATATCATTCAATCAAAAATAATTCTTTCATTTCACATTGTGTAAGTCCCTACATGCAAAATAGAGCAGCCAACAATCACAATCAGCTGTCCAACATATAGATACATAATAGTTATGTGGTATTGTTTTACAGTTTTTCTCAATGGAATTGGGACGTTGACGACAATTACTTACAGTTTGATTTGATATTATCCCACTTTGAGAGTCGTTTGACAGGATGCTTTTGCATTTTGACTGTCATGGTCTAATAACTAATAAAGCAATAATGACAATGATTTATTCATTGAGGGATTTATTTACATTTGAAACAGGAGTTAAATCTTTTGGTTGTACTTATGTTTTTCCTTAAATTTCAGTCTTGAAAAAGAAAGACAGACCGAGTAGTGCCTCTCAACACACACACACACACACACACACACACACACACACACACACACACACACACACACACACACACACACACACACACGTATGCACATTTTAAAAGTGTGTTGAAAAAAAAGTTTCAACGTCTAGTTTTTGTCCTAATCCTAATTTCATGATGTTATATTTCACCCTAAGGTATGATACTACTAACCCAGACTACCATTTTACTGCTTGTATCTGAGAGTATACCATGCCAATTCTGTTCGACGTTCTGTTTCAGAGATAACAGCTTCACCATTTTCTAGCAGACACATGAAATTAGTTTGTTTCACATTTTAAATCCAGTGCCTTAAAAGATGACGGACAGAAATGTCCAAAAATGCTCCAACTATCCCCCGTCTCCCCTGGTGTTTGAGAACCTTTTGACTCATCCGGCAAGAGAAAATCAGGTTTCCTTCATTTTTATTGCTGGCATAAAGATTTTGGGCATGTTCCTCTTAACAACATGTTAATAACACTTTCAACTGATAAACACTCAGCTGACCTTCTGCATTACTTCCTGTGTGGAACCAGAGATATATATCTACGGAGGGCCTCGACACACACAAAACAATAAAGATTAGTGCTGCAGTTCTTTTCAAAAGCAATCATAATGTATGACGCAGAGTACAGAGGAAACAAAGAAGGGGAAAGAGAATACAGTGTGAAATAGGTTGTCTGGTAAAAATGGACGTTCTTCATCTCCACCAGTGGACACTAGGGCTGCACGACATGAGGAAAATATCTAATCGCGATTCTTTCGTCTGATGTTGCAATTGGATTTGCGATATTGTGGGCAATGATCATTTTTGTGTCGTTATTCTCATTTTCATTGAGAAATGTTAAAAATTTCAAAAATGTAATTCATTATCGTGGGATTGCTGCAAGGATGTGAACCAAATAAAGATGTTTTTCTTCGGTCTGTAGGACTACCCTGCCCCCGTCCACATTACAATTTCTATAAAATTGCAAGTAATTGCAGGGCTGTAGTACTCGAGTCCGGTTTTCTATGGTCTCAGACTTGTCTCGCTAGTATTTGGACTTGGACTTGTCTTGGTCTCGCCACTGGTCTTGCCAGATTTGGCTTTTGGGCTTTGGGTCTCGACCGAGTCCAGGTGTCTTTATTATGTTGATAATAATATTGGAGGGAAAGTGAAACCCAAAATGATTGTCTTGATACTGTCATGCATAAAACTTTTTTTTTCCTGTCCTGGACGCGGTCTTGACTCAGACTTGAACCTCTTTGGACTCGGTCTTGTCTTGGACTCTAACCAATTTGGACTCGGTCTTGTCTTGGACTCGACTAGTCTTGGTCTTGTCTTGGACTCGACAAAGGTGGTCTTGACTACAGCCCTGATTAATTGTGCAGCCCCAGTGGACACAGAGTGTAGTTCCTTATAACGTAACACACCATAACATAACATCTTCAAATAACAAAAGTTTACCTTAACCCAATATAGAAAGTTGTTTTATGTCAGCATCTCTCTACCATAACATTGTGTAGTCTTCTGTATTGGTAATGTTAATTTTCAGTTGGAGAATACAGAAAATAAATCCTGTCAGATAAGAAAATATACAACAGTGTCATCTGCAAACAGTTAGATCCACAATCCAAGGTACAACATTGGTCACAACCGCAACTTCGTTAAGGCATATTGTTTTTTATGAGGGAGCTAAGCTAGCAGCCTGCGTCTAGGCTTTTTGCTAAGCTAGACCAAACACTTCCTAGACCTGCTGTCTATCTCTGTAACGGACATGATGAGAGCAAACTGATCTCCATGTTCTCATCGGGGGAAGGTGGCAGACGTTTCCCCAAAGTATCAGATGATTTCTCAGAATGTCCCAGGGTTCATTTCAACTTCAGACCAACTGTTTGTCTCTTGGTCCACACTGTTTTCAATAGCTACACCGATAACACAACAGAGTTGGCAACGAGTTTAGCTCCACACAATTTGGAACAAACAGACGGAAATGAAAATATGAATAACAGAGGTCAGCATTACTGAAGAAAACAGGAATACATTCAATATTCGTTTCACAAGTTGAAGTCTGTCTAACATTGCAATATCTGTAAATTATATTACTATTAAACATATATACTTACAACATACAGTGTACACTGAAAAATATTTAAGTTTCACATGAAATAAAACTGACAAAGTAATTCCCACATGCTTCATTAACTCCTTTTTTTCTGATAAAAATGTTATGGAATCAGTTACAGTGATTGACGTCAAAACATCGAGTCTCTGAAAGTGGATTTTCACCCTGAAAATATGAATATGAATAAACCTAATGAACATTTATGTTTCATTCACAGATCCCTGATGGATCCCACAGGGGCTCAACGTGACGCTCTGATCCGGAGCTTTATTGTCTTTGCTGTATACATGTATTAAATGTTAAGTTTAGTTTTTTAATACCACTTTAATTTTATATTTTTCCATTACTGGTGTTTCTGATACTCGACTAAGCAATTTATGAGCTGGTACATGCTGTATAACACTAACATCAGTTATACAGTTGGAAAAATAAAGTGGAGTGGATTCATGTCTGGATTATATAAACGTGATACAGAGAAATGAAATGTGTTTTATGCTTTCAATATCTATTACTGGGTGTATTCATAGGTTCTATAGTTTCAGCACAAATTGATTTTCCCATGTGTAAATTTTATATCCAAGAATGACAACGTTTGCATTGGCTGCTATTCAATTCCATTAATTTTTATTTATAGTGTCAAATTATAACAGGGGAGACTTTACAGATAGAGTAGTTCTAGACCACACTCTATCATTTACAGAGACCCAACGATTCCCCCAAAGAGCAAAAGAAATCTCAACCATCTAGCTCAAGAGAGAGAGAGTTGCAATGTTTATTTCCCCCCACAAATAATACTCAAGTGTTTGACAGATAATGTAGATTATGACGCAGCTAGTCCTAGAGCCTTAGCCATCCCAAAAGTGGGGTTAAAGTTTTCCTGAGGGTGACGCTACGGGAAAATCTACGGGGGTGGAGGTGTCTCTGTATTGAAATAGATGATATTCCCCACTCCACAAATCCTTTACACAGTTTACACGAGTAGTACTTATCATAAGTGTCTATTATGAATACACACCTGTAAAACACTGGCAGTGCACAGCTGCAGGAATCATGATTTCAATAGTAATATTGAAGAATTATAGGAAGTATTGAACCAATACAACAAAATGATGAAAAAGCTCTTGTTAGTTGATAATAAGTTTCCTTTCCAGCACTCTGTCATTTAGATTTTCCTTTTTCATACGTCAATCAACATTTCATATGCTCTTCCATATATCATTCATTCTATCTTCCATTGACCTTCATACATTAATCAACATTTCATATGCTCTTCCATAAATCATTCATTCTATCTTCCATTGACCTTCTGACCAGATTTGAGGCTGACAGTAGCGTACACAGTGTTCAGGTTGTGGTCCGTTAGTCCACTGCTGTGGTGCTGCGAGTGCAGCAGGCCGGGGTTCGGAAGGACCCCATCACCCTGCTCCTCTTCCTTTTCCAGCCGGTGTTTCCGCCCTGCCGGGTGGTGTTGTTGTCCTGGCGGGACAGCTTGGCCGCATGGATTGCTGTCTCCTTGATCTGCAGCTCCAGGTGTTTCTGGATGGCAAGGCCCAGCTCCTCGGGGTCCACAGAGGCCCCGTACACCTCCCACGTCATCCCCTCTGCATCCCACATCACCTCCTTCACTGGGGACTTGGAGGCTCCACCCGGTTTCTTGCCTCCATCACTATCAGTGTTTGATGTCTGGCTGCAGGAGGTCTCACTCCTGTTCTCCTCTGCCAGACAGATCTGGGGGAACACGTGGGGTGTGACAGTCTGTCCCGTCTGCACCCCGACATCCCTCAGCTCTTTGTGCGCTGTCATAGTCGCCATGTCCCGGCTGATGGTTCGGACTTGGCCAATGGGACGGCTGCTGCATTCTTCTCCGCCAGAGTGTTTTTGGGCCTGTGGCCCCGCACCTGGAGGAAGCATGCTGATCCAAGAGCAGTGGAGATTGCAGCAGCGCAGCAGGTGTTTGGCATCCAGGCCCGTCTCGCTGACAGAGGAGATGAGGCGAGGCAGGGCCAGATGGTTTGTCACTGAGGGCTCTGCAGCTGCCGGGCGCGGCAGCAACTGGGGGGGGGCAGGGATGGGCTGCGGATGGCAGTAGGCAGCAAAGGTGTCCTCAAAATTGACATGATGGTTGTAGGAGCCATAGCAGAGTGCTTTGTTGTCACATTTAGAGGGAAGATGGGACTTTTCCCCAACACCCTCCGCTTCGGCTGTTGCCATGGGCAACGGGACACAGACACAGCGGCTCTGAGGGGGCTGGACAGCACCTTCTCCACTGTTAACCCCCCGACAAATAGTGGTGATGATGTTGCACTGCTGCAGCTGCATGGGCTGCTTGAAGGCTAACATGGAGGGACTCTCAGCCTCCTGGGTACTGTTGTCTCCAACATGGTGTGCTAGTCCACACATGTGACTGACTGCCGCCTGGGGGGCCACTCCCTGTTTAACCAGAGGCAAAGGTTCTGAGGGACTCCTGTGAACAGGTAGGGAGGCTGGGTTTATGTTCTGCTCTGTCCCTCCATCCTGAGGGTTGTCATTGTTTGTATTCACGACTGTCCCATGGTGATGTGGGGATGAATGCGTCTCAGCCAGACTAGGAGGGTGACTGGAAACCCTTTGGGGCTCAAAGTGTTCAGACTGGCTTTGTTCCGGTTCACCAGGTTCTCTGCCGGCCCTCAGACTGCTGCAGTTAGTTTCTCTGGTAGGAGAAGTTGCTAAATGCTCTTTACAGATGTCACTGACGGCCCCCTTGGTCTCCTCCTGGGAGGTGTTACCTGGTCCTCCAGCCAGTCTGGAGGGTGTAGCAGCCTCTGTAGAGCTATCAAAGAAGGACTGACCAGAGAGGGAAGATTCCAAGGAAACAGCCCCCCCTAGTGGGCATAGCTGTGACACAGGACGCCCGGCCTCTGCCATGGAAAACCTTTTGGAGGAAATAAAACACAGAGGGTGGATGTCTAATCCACAGGACACAGAAAACTCCCGTAGCATGCATTTTTTAATTTGGCCATTTTGTATCAAGAGTGTAAGAATGACTTTGGCACTCTGTTTTGCCTCATAATAATAATAGATTTATTTCCAAAATTTAATTTGAAACAAAACATGAAGATAAAATTCAGATATATTTTATCTAGATTCAATCATGTGATACTCAAATTCTGAAAGTAGCAACCAAGACTTTACAACAAGTTCAAAAAACTAAAACACAAATTAATATTGATGGATGCCTGATGATGATGATGGCTAATAATGTCCCATGTAAGCACAATATCAACCGAATCAGCATTTTGATGGGGTTATAATGGAGGACCCGGCCTTATAATGTCAGGTGATCTTGTGTTTTAGTGATTCATATTACAGATACCCAAACAAAAGGCCACACAGTTGACCTGGAGATTTGCTAGGCCCCCATTGGTAGTCCAGCTGGAGCAGACATCAGCCTTCATAACGAGTAACCCACAAGAGAAAACCCCCAATTATTAAACTGGATAAAGTTACTGGGTGAAGATGGCTGATGTCTGCTGGTGACAGCAGGTACACACACTATCAACTGGTCCTCCCTAATGATACTGAGTATGTTTACATACACACCAATATTCCACTATTATTCCAAATAGGAACATATTCAGAACTTGATACAGGATATTTGATGATGTCCGATTAGGACATGTGGGATATTCCGGTGTCATTTGGGTTTTAGAGACATTCATAACACATTTGGCATGTGCGTCTCAATCTGGGTTTTTGGTATTTATAATATTGATAATAATGTATACTTTGTTAATCCCGCAAAGGGAAATTACAATGTACACTCTGTTGTCATTACACACATTACACACAGGCCTGAATTACACACACATGCTCAGTACCTATACATGCACTAATGGAGAGATGTCAGAGTGTGTGTGTGTGTGTGGGGGGGGGGGCTGCCCATGGAAAGGCACCCCGAGCAGCAGGTTCAGTGCCCTGCTCAAGAGCACCTTGGCAGTGCCCAGGAGGTGAACTGGCACATCTCCAGCTACAAGTCCACCACCATGCTTTGGTCCGTGGGTGGACTTGAACCAGCGACCCTCCCCTACTGACTGAGCTACTACCGCCCCCATGGGTTTATGGTCAGCTCTGTGCGTTGCTATGGTTACTGTAGCCCACACAAACCAACCAGCCAACCGTTTGCAGGGCTGCAGACCCGATAGGAAAGAGAAACACGGCTACTTTTAAACATCATCAGAGAGTTGGATTTCAACAGGTTTCGGGATATCAACGGGTTTCTGGATATCAACAGGTTTCTGGATATCAACGGGTTTCTGGATATCACAGGTGTTCTGGATGTCAACAGGGTTTCTGGATACACAGTGTTTCTGGATATCAACAGGTTTCTGTGCAACAGTTCTGATACACCGTTTTTCTGGATGTCAACAGGTTTCTGGATATCAAGCCACAGGTTTCTGGATATCAACGGGTTTCTGATAAACAGGTTCTGGATATCACAGTGTCTCTGGCCTGCTCTCCAAGGTTTCCTCGCGTATCACTCCTTAGATTTCTGGGATATCTTACATCTGTGGTTCTGACTGCTTATCGTGCCGCGGACCAGGTTCTGGATATCAACAGCGCCTTCCGTTGACTGCTCAACCCAGCCGTCTGGCTTGTGATATTCTTCACTCAGGTTTCCTGCGCGGGAACAACGGGTCTTCCGTGGTAGACGTACTCTAGGGGGGTGTAAACTGGATATCAACAGGTTTATGGATAGCACAGGTTTCTGGGTTGTCAAACAGGTTTCTGGATATCACCAGGGTTTCTGATGTCACAGGTTTGATAGTCAACAGGTTTTCTGGAGTCCAAACAGTTTCTGGATAGGTCAACAGTTTCTGGATATCAACGGGTTTGTCAACGGTTCGGTATCTCAACGAGGTTTCTGGATATCAACAGGTTTCTTCGGGATGTCCAACCGTGCTTGGATATTCACAGGTTCACTGGCAATATCAACTTTTTTCTGGATATCAACGGGTTTCTGGATATCAACAGGTTTCTGGATATCAACAGGTTTCTGGATATCAATAGGTTTCTGGATATCAACGGGTTTCTGGATATCAACAGGTTTCTGGA
>NC_045749.1:23422637-23423958 GCF_008692095.1 Etheostoma spectabile | reverse complement strand
ATATCAACGGGTTTCTTGATATCAACAGGTTTCTGGATATCAACAGGTTTCTGGATATGAGAAAACATCGCAACGCCGACCTCCTCAAGAAGCTGGTCGAAGGAATGAAAGAGGGGCGCTGTGTTCAGTCCAACAGGTCCTCCACCAGTGGAAAACTTGAATGAAATCATATTTTGCACGGCTACATGTAAACGGGAATATTAGTGTCCTTCATTTTTGGGTTCAGGAGAAGAAGAACGGGACAGTTGGGTTCAGGAGACGTGTCAGGCGGGACACGATCCCCGGTCTCCTGGGTCAAAGTCCTGTCTCGTTTGACACATCCACCCAGAAAAGGTTATAATTCAGCTCTCGCAGCAAGCTTGTCACATCACCTCTCTAGCACAAATTCAATGTTTTTCCTCAAACAAGGTCAATTTCATCCGGACCTTTGTTTCACAATGGTTTAGACATTATGGCTGATAATCCAAATCCGTATGGATATGCTTTTGAACTTTGCACACAACCAGGCTAGCTTTTCCCCCTTCTTTTAGTCTTTATGCTAAGCTAGGCTAACCATGCCCCCACTCCAGCTCCATACCTAAAACACATGCCATGAGACCGATATTGTTCCTCTCACCTCACTGTCCGAGAGAAGGCCAATACGTGTACTTCCCAGAAATATGATTTTGAAAAACAGAAGTTGCAGTGACGTGGTGACCCTGACGGCTGCGATTACGTCATGAGAGCGTGTGGCGTGGTGGAGCGTCATGAAGCGAGTCACAGGATCCAGATGGCAACAGGTCAGTGCCAAGTCTGAAGGTGTCTCAGAGACCTCAATAGGAATTTTGAGAACTTGATTTAAAATATGTTGTCCAATCAGAATGATAACTTTTGTGTAAAAAAAAAATTTAGATGCTAGTTTTACAAATTTTTGCAGATTCTGGCACACGTAGATGGCATGTGGAGCATCTCTGGGAGGTGGGCTGGACCTTCTTAAACCCGAACCAAAGACTTTTACATCACGCCATTGTCATGGTTACGTTCTCATTAACACAGACACATGTACAGTACGATTACACACGTGCAGTAAGAGTTGCATACGTGCACACACACACACACACACACACACACACACACACAGACACACACTGGTTGCATTCCCTAAGGATTTCCACATTTCCCCCCAGCAGCTTACCTTTCACAGTGAAATACTTGCTGCGGACCATCTGCCTTCCCCTCTTTCTGGATGTGCCGGGTGATGGGTGCAGCTCCTCAGAAAGCCTGCCTCCTCCTCCTCCTCCTCCTCCTCCTCCTCCTCCCCTTTCCTCACATCCACAGGTGA
>NC_045749.1:23398315-23422097 GCF_008692095.1 Etheostoma spectabile | reverse complement strand
CCCCCCCCCCCCCCCCCCCCCCGTTGACACACCGGGCTCCGGTCGGACCGCGGTCCCCGCTTCACTTACACGCTCTCTGCCGTGTTCCCTTCCCACCAACACCAACCCACTCTCCATCACTAGCCCTGTTGCTATGGAAACTGCAATCCTCAATGGGCCTGTGCAAGGTTTTCATTTTCCAGCCAGCAAGGAGACAACAGACGGCCAAAACAAATCAGCTGGGAACTGATGTTTCACACATCAACTCGTTGCTTTTAATTTCCATGAGTCTATTTCTATTTGAAAATAAAAGCCTATATATTCCACGTATGAAAACATGGAGAACACACATTACCATGACAATGACGTGTTAACAGATGGCTAGCATGTGGTAACATGTTTCTGGGATGTCACCCACAGGTTTGTGATGGGGCGTTGTGCTAACTTGGCGCCCGGATAGCTCACCTGGTAGAGCGGGCGCCCATGTGTTACTACTCAATACTCATGCCTTCCGCTGTCCTATTTTTAATAAAATGTATTTACTGAAATACCCAAAAAATAATCTTCAAATAAAACAGTCTATACATTCTTGCTATCTAAGATAAGATCACACAAGAATCATGGGATCACATCTCGTATTGTGCGTGGGTGTGTGATCACGGAAGGCTTGTATCACGTGGATGCGCCGACTGAGTTGTTGTTGTCATCACTTAGAATTCCTCCTGGGGGAGACAGAGACTATTTTATATTAACCCTCCTGGTGTCCTCGGGTCAAATTTGACCCATTTTCAAAAGGTTTTTATATCAGAAATTTGGGTTTTCTTCCGACCACCCTGTCAGTAACGTGGCTGGTTCCCAACAAGGCTCCTCACGTAAACAAATCATCAGTTCACTACTTTCCTTGAATTTGGGTGTTTTGTTCAATTTTAGAGCATTTGAAGAAAAAGTGATGAAAGAACGTTGGGAAAAGTGACAAAAACATTTGAGAAAGCTTTAAAAAAAATATCAGAAAAGTGACAGTAACGTCGAAAGAAGTTACAAAAAATTGAAAAAAGTGACAAAAACATTGTGAAAAACTTAAAAAACATCGAGAAGGAGGCCAAAACGTTGGGGGAAAAAGAAAATAAAACTAAAAAGTTGCCAAAGGGTTAAAGGGGCTGTGGTAAGAGTGGGAAGACCCAGGGTGCAGTACTTCTCAGTCCTTCCCCCGTTTCTGCTAAAGCCCAAACGGTCTTGATCAAATGAACATGAACATGGCAGAAAAACTACGTCAGTGTTACTGTCCTGTGCAGATAATTTAAAATGATTCTTCAGTGGTTGGAACCTTAATGTTTAAAACCTTTTGAATTATCTTTGACACATTATTCATGAACCCAGCGGAGATAGTGCGAGTACATGAGTGTGTGTGGGGATGTAAAGTATGTCATCTTATTGCATCTGTGTGTGTGTGTGTGTGTGTTGGGTGGTTAACAGATGTGCAAAGATTAAGGCGAAGATTTTTCTTGGAGCAGCTTTGTGTTTCTGTATGATGTTATTTACTTGCAATCCATGAGTTCAGAGTATTAAAGTATGTTTGTGTGTGTCTGTAGTGAAGTTGTTTTGGAGTTCTAATCCTCCAGGAGTTTCTTTTATTATGTCCTCCCCCCCCCCCCAGTCTGCACAGTGCTGGGTCTGGAGGCTTTCCTGCAGCGGGGTGTGTTCCCTGCACCAACCGCTCACCCCCACAGGACGTCCAGATGGAGACATCATCGTTCTGCTCTCCGTTTGACGCACGACACCTCGTGGAATTCTACTTTCAAACGTATCAGTACGCTGTTGAAAAAAATAAAAGATCACCTGCTCTTCCCTAGGGTTGGGTATCGTATTTTTATGAATCCGATGCCAAACCGGTTCTTGAAAAAATGAAAAAAGACACTGAAGAGAAACTCTTTTATAGTTTTTTTTCTTATTTGAAAATTATTTAATTATTGTTTTTTCAAAATGAGCCTGTTCTGACACATACCGTACATGATAAGAGGGCGAGTTAGGTAAAAAAAAAAAAAAATAAGACACATCGGCCATAACTTCCAACTTCTCTGTGTGTTTATTAGAGATGATACAGTGTTGGCCTTTTGACATTTAATACAAAACAAACAGAAAAGAACAAGACAGCAGCTTCTGGTTTGTCCCCATACCGACTGGGACGTCTGTTCTCTCGTCCTATGACATTCGTGGGTAATTGTCCTCGGATGGGGACGTGAGTGCGAGTGTGTTTGGGGTGGCGTGTTTAGCGTTCTGTGATGGGCTCTCTTTCTTTTCTCTTACTGAGGTGCTGATTGCCCCCCCTCACAGTCGAACACAAACCCACACGAGCTTTTAAAACCGCTTTGGTCCAGGACTGTGGCTCATGACCCCATCCTGTCAGGATCCCTGTGCAGCTGCTTCACTATCACCATGAAAATGATCAAAACGCTTTATGAATGATGACAGCTTTAATAAAAACATTTTAGAGCACATGTTCAAGTTAACTTCCCTCTATATTATTCATGTTCAGGTCAATGTACTAGTCATGGTTAGTCCGGTGTCAACAGTATAGTCTAGATCCACGACGTTCCATTTCTGGGATTGCGCCGGTGCTGCCAAATGTCCGTCCCCGTCCTGTGTCTCTGTACCCGTCCTCTGTCTCTGTGTTCGTTCTAACCTCTGGTGGATTTCTGTGGACTCTGGTTACCTGGTGGTAGGTCTAACTGGTCTACCTGGTTGTAGGTCTACCTGGTTGTAGGTCTACCTGGTCTACCTGGTGGTAGGTCTACCTGGTGGTAGGTCTACCTGGTGGTAGGTCTATCCGGCATTCTGTACTACGGTAGTTGATAACAAGCTTGCAAATCCAAAATGAACTGAGAGGTTTCAGAGTAAATCACATTTGCGATGTGGTCTGGTGATGTCAGGCTACCAGATGGGAAGAGTATCAGATTATCTCATCCTCTCATACTTATTTATTTTATAAATATGTCTCTTGTGAGTCCCCCAGTGTTATACCAAATCACTAGAATATTCCTTAAAAGGTAACTTTTGTCTCTATGACCATTTGTTTTATTTGCAGTGGACCATTCATTCATTTTCATTTAACAATAACGGTCCCTATTGGGTCTCTTGAAATACAGTATGTATTAGGGCTCGTCATCCTACAGTTCCCATGAGCCTCCAGCCAGAGGTAATATAACCAATCCCATTCATTCCTAAATGATATTATATTACATTATAAAGAGCTGAAGTGAAACCTGAACATTCACAAACTTCATTCAAAGTCCCATTCCCAAATCACTAAAATCCAGTCTTTCCCGAACCTTTGTGGGTCCTTCGGGTTGTGAAAACATGGTTTTATTTCAATAAACTATGCTAGGTAAGTTAAAAGCTAGTATAGAAGTCGTCTTAAATAAAAATCAGAGTCAAGGGAGCCAACGTGGATCACCATTCAAAAAGCATTTTGACCTTAGTGAATAAAAGTATAACAAAGCTGCTCACTGACAGGATGTTAGTGTGGGCCAGAACCTGGACCCGGGGTTCAAAATTAAAACCACCTGCCAGCCAAATGCTGGTGAATATGCAAGGGGTTGGTAGATTTGCTTCACTCACCAGCCGAAAGAAACTATGTTAATCTATTTAGTGGCTGGTATAGGTCTGACATTACCTAGCCATTTGGCTGGTGGACCAAAGGTTAATTCTGAACCCTGCCTGGACCACACCGGGGCTTAGCCGTGTACCAAATCTGATCACATATTTACATTGACCTGGCATCATATTAGTTTAATCCGTTTTTAAAAATGTCCATCAGTACAGTTAACAGACCAATCGGAGGGAATGCAGCACCGACGGTTGGCTGGACCTGCAGGTAGATGTGTGTGTGTGTGTGTGTGTGTGTAACAGAGAAATGTGGGCCATGGTATGGACTGTCTGTCTATACTGTCTGCTTCAGGCTGATGGCCATTTTGTCCCACCCCCCCGCCCCTAAAACCATATACACCGCTTTTGAAAATGCTTTACAATCATTCTTGTGGCGAGAGGAGATGTGTTTGTGTGTGTGTGTGGTTGTGTGTGTGTGTGTGTGTGGTGTGGTGTGTGTGAACGTCGCCCTGGTCCAGTCATACACTCCACATCCGCACAGGTTCCCTCCTCTCATGAAGGCGGGCTGACCTGTTCTTTGTGCCCCAAACCTGCTGGTCAGCCAGTCCTCTGGATCCACAGCAAACTGTCAGCCCCCCCACCCCCGCCCCCCCGTTGGAGTCTCCAACAGTGACCAACACTTTAAAAAAGAGCTCATGTCGTACAGTCTTCTTTTTCTGTGGAACAGGAGCACCAGTAACATCAGCTAAAACCTTTTAGTGTGTGCTGCTGTTGATTCCAGATCAGGTAGTCCAGTTTAATCCACATCCAAGTGTTGGCTCATCCACAGAATCCAGTCCCGGGTACTCTGTGGTGCGCTGGTCTGTCTGTGTGTGTGGAAGCTTTGTGGCCTCAGCTCCAGCTCGTGCTCTGGAGTTCTTGGCGGAGCCAGGACGGCAGTGGTTGGCCCAACCGGTTCAGCGGCGCAGCAGCTCCATGTTGTGCTCCCGGTAGTACTCGGCCAGAAGGCACGTGACTGCGCACGCACACGCCACGCCACAGAGATAGAGAACACACACACACACGAACAGAGAGAGAGAGAGAGACAGACAGCCACACAGAGAAGACACACACCACAGCAGACTGAGAGAGAGATGAGAGAGAGAGAGAGAGAGAGAGAGAGAGAGAGAGAGAGAGGAGAGAGAGAGAGAGAGAGAGAGAGAGAGAGAGAGAGAGAGAGAGAGAGAGAGAGAGAGACGAGAGAGAGAGGAGAAAGAGAGAGAGAGAGAGACACACACACAGACACGGTACAAAGATACACACAGAGATAGAGACACACACACACAGACAGAGAAAGAGAGAGATTGAAGGTCAGAGATCAGAACTAGAGACAAAAACGATTTCATACAACATGCAGACGTTAAAAGTGCTCTGATATTCTGCTGTCTCTGTGTGCTCTTTTTTTTTTTAATTGTGGGGTGTCTTAATGACTGCTGAGCTTTTAAAGTTAACTCAGTTTAACTCTGGTGTTATTCAATATTTTTCTTATTGTAAACAAATTCCATAAAAGCCGTCAATGTGTTATTATTCCTACCCTGTCTGTGGTTCTCAGTCACAAACCCATCAGTTCAGTTCAACAGTCAATCCCTGAAACAGCTGGTTATTGTAGTTTTTAACGAACATTACTCAAAAAGATGGATGTTGTTTGGTGCCCTGCAGTGCCCACTAGTGTTCCTTAGCACAGGCCAATATGCCATAAGATTAGATTATTTTCATGTTTCCACTGTGCACACAACAGCAGGCTCACATGTTCCATCCAAATGCCTTAAAGCACTCTCGCCAAATTGCAACCTAGGGTCTTTTTGTGAATGTACCAGAGTCAAAAAGTTTAAAAGCATAATTAGGCTGTAAGCGCCACTTTTAACATTGACTGTATTTTGGGTCAAAGGGCCTTTAGAATGGGAGAGCTAGGGGCGTTACCATGATAGCATCAAAATCACTATTTGTAATCACTAAGAAGGCTCCACACAACATGAGACTTTGTATGTTGTGTATAGTCTCACCAGGGACTCTACACATGAACTCAGCATCGAGAACACGGTTTGTGTTCATAAAAGAAAGGTTTTAACAACTCACTGTAGCTGTTGGGTTTTCTGGTCGGCAAGGTCTCATGTTGCGTCGAGCCTTCTTAGTGTTTTAAAAATAATGATTTTTGATGCCATCATAGAAGTGCCCCTAATTTTTAAGTTGAATATTTATCTGTAAATCCACACAGTACCACGTTGTAGTGAGTATTTGTGACGGTGTGTGTAGGATTGACTCAAAGTAAAGTACAGTAGTGTGTGTGTTTCACGGTAGTGAAGAAACATGTCACCCAGTGAAACAACAGTGTGGCTCCTTGATGTGAACAATGGCACAGAGAGAGGAGATATATCCGTCTTTGATACACACAGATTCTCTCGTGGGATTTGTTGACAAAAAGGAAAATATAGAATGTTGCCAGGTTGGTCCTTTAAGCTTTCTACCCATGCAGAACCAGCCCAGCTCTGTGAGTAGAGATGCTCCGATACCTTTTTATTCTTCCTGATACCTGAACTTGTGTATCACTATGTGTACTATTGCTTGTGTGTACTATCCCTGTATGGCTGTGATAGGATTTCTACCATTGTTGTATGACCTGGCTCAGGTTAAACTCTTTGTGAAACTCTAACTAACATAAAACAATGAACACTGTAGAACTTTCTTTGATTATCAAGTTTGACAGTCCAAACGGAAAAAGAACATAAATATACTACCTTTAAGTAGATTTTCTTCAGGACTAATTTAGTGTATCGGATCGGAGCATACACTCCAGTAACTGAAGATACTGAGCCTTTTAGGCGGTATCGGAGGCTTTTCTGATACCGGTGTCAGTATCTAAACATCTCTAACTTTGGGTGCTCCACACTCTCAGACCCCTTGAACTGTGCTGCTGTTGACTGCTCACGGTTCTTGTCCTGTCAGACTTCTTGTAATGTCAGCTATTAATTAATCTATTATAAACTGGTAAGTACAATGTTATTATTACTGATATAACAAAACCAATATCATCCTTTAAATGTTAGCGTCTGCACATGGAGTCAATCAGAGAAGCAAGTTGCTAATGTGAAATGTAGATGTACCTCAGGGCTCATCTCCGGGTACTTTCTGCCTTTACTCTTCCCTAGACATTTGGCTCGACCTCCTTCCACCCGCTGACACCAGAAACCTTTGCTGTCATCATACCTGCAGACACATAGTTTATTTTCTTTAGTTTATTTAACACTTTTCACGTGTGATACATGGAAATGTGTGTGTGTGTGTTACAAACATTAGAGCCTGGGTGTAGTTGAAGATAGGAGTGACACTGAGGAATCTCTGGATTCCCTCCATCGCCAGTGCTGGGTTGGAGCGCAGCAGGGCCCCGTCCACGATGTGCAACTACAACACACAGAGGCAGGATCATCCATGACTCGTATCGACAAGAGGTAGATGGTATTTTAATGAGAACATGAACTACATTTGCTTCCATGCAACTCCAAAATCTGACAAGTATCCTGTCATTGCAGTTCTTCTTTTGGATAGTTTGGACCAAACTAAAATAAAATACCCATCCGACAGGAACATGGGATATACAAGGAACCACAGGCAACAATGAAGAATACTATATAGTAATAGATGGCAGGTGATTCAACAATGATTTCAAGGTGGGAGAGTGTTACGTGGGGGTTTATGAACATAGCCCATAGCAAGGATATTTCGGGGATTGCTCCGATGCCGCCGGAAATCCCGCCAGATGTCCCTGTTTTTATGGCGGAAGACCGTCACCTTCCTCTTTCTTTACTTTGAATTTAAATGGGCATGAACAGGCTTTCAATTCATCTCGTCTAATTTGACACTTTATGTAAGAAAACACCTGGATGGAAACCAGCTGTTGACTGTGACAACAAAGTAGAGTGGACCACACTAATTTCCACATGCTGCGGTGCGTGTTACCTGGCTGGGCTGGTAGTGTTGCAGCCAGCGCTCCAGGTGAGTTGCATAGAGACCCGGATTAAGGCAGCGTCTCTGAAGGGCCAGCAGGTCCCTGGGGGCCGAGGGGCTTGCCGTCACCACTGTATGGAAAGTGTTGTTGAGGGCTGCAGGGTCCTGGTGGGCCCTCTGGTGCTGTGGTCACACACACAAAGAAACACACACAAAGACACACCCACACACGGACACGCATGCACACGCAAAATTAAAGGTCAGAGATCAAAAGAACTCTAAAAAGACACAACATTTAAAAGGTAAAAGTGCACTGATATTCTACTGTCATCATTTAATTATAGGGTTTCTCAATGGCACACACCACACATTTTAACAGTGAACTGCTTTGAGAAAGCCTGAGCAGTGTGACACAACACTGGATGTGTGTATAGTTTTGCAGAGTGTGTGAGGGTTCTCACCTGGTACCAGGAGTAGGCCCGGTCAGATGGGTTGATGAGCACTGCCAAGATTTTGGCTCTGGGAAGCAGGGCAGCAGCTCTCTTAGGTGCCACCTCCGTGTCAAAGTAGTTGGCACTCTTTTCAAACATAAAATCTGTGCTGACGTTGGAAGGGAATGGGAAGAAGTCCATGTACCTGAGGATCACACATAAAACAGAAAGTAATAGTTAGCTAGATCCACATCCCTGTTCCATTCATATGTTTTATTCTGTTGACGTTTGAATTACAGAAAACACTCAAAGGATCTCTACAAACTGATCCAAACTAACTTTAAATTCTTACAATTTTTAGAGTATTCACACCGGATCTAGTCAGTATGTCATATGTAGTTAGTGTTGCATTGCCACACCTCTTTCCACAGCGCGAGTATGGTATGCTACAACACCAATCTATAGGCTTTGGTATGGTTTGTTTTTATTGTGCTATCAATGCTGAAACATACCTTTTTACACGTAAAAAAGAACAGCTTGTTTATTGCTATGGCCATGTGGTCAAATTTGAATAATTTATTTAAAATGTACTAATTTATTTCTTCAGTCAATTGCTGTTAAACAAAAAGAAGAATACGAGATGGCAGAAAGGCACTTTACAACATTCTTGAGATGCACTTGAATACATCATGAGCTTACGAGGTGCTACTGAACGCACCATAAAGTCCCGTCTGCGTTGTTTCTCAGACAACGCCGACAGTGACCATAATGTGTTAAAGTGCAGCTAGGCTACACTGTGTCTGGCTGCCGACTGTAAAACTGTACAGCCAAGCGTTACAGTTTAGCTTTCAGCATTTTAACCAGCTGACAGCTTACTGTAGGCTAAAATGAGCTGCTGCCAAGTGTAATGTGAAGTGTAACAGGAGGTCACACAAATCCATCTCCGTCAGGCTTCAACCACCAGTGGCTCAAACCAATCAGCATCCAGTGAGGAGCTACAGATGTGATGTAGGTGTGTGTGCTGTGTTCAAAACAACAATGGCAGCTCCTCAAGAGGCAAGCATAGATTCTGCAATAGCATCAGTTATATCAGAATTGGAGAGTATTTCTTTACTGAAAGAAGAGCAAAGCAGGGTGCTGAAGGCTTTTCTCAATTTACTGTTTTTTTTGTTGTTGCTTTTCTCCCAACAAGAGTTTGATTTACATCATATTGTTCATGAATCTGATCGGTTAAAGTTAGCCTGTGATAGACATATGCTTCATTCAATCATCTGCCAGGTGTTTTAACGGTTTCTAATGACGGCCATTCAGACAGTTCTGCGTCTGCGGACTTTAACGCTGTTGTTTTGAAGCTTTGGCTTAATGTTTGAGGTTGTTTTTTCCCATTTGGTCTTTAGTGGCAGGTGCATGTAGTTTACCAGCGACAAGCCTGCATGTGTGTACCAGGAGATATCCACTGCGGGTCAGCAAGGAAACACAGAGGGAATTTTGTACTAGAAGGTCTGTAATTTTTTTTTTTTTTCTCTTTCTCTCTTTTCCTTTTAAGTGTAGCTTTGTCACTTCCCTGCCGGGATGGGTAGGAGGAATTATTACCCATTGTTATCATTTCAGTGGATGAATGTCCTGTGAGCATTATATTAAGATATACTTTATCCTTTAATCCCATGCAAGTGTAAGAGGTGGGTTAAATACCGTCATGTTTTGCCAGACAGTGACATTTACTGTCGTTTCTTTCCGTCCATACAGCCAAGTCATAGCGCCGCTGCTGTTTTGCCTAGTCTAGATTGTTTACTCCCGTGTTCCAACTTTTAGATTACTTGTACTGGAATCTGTTGTGTTGTTAATGATTGTGTTTATTTGTATGGAGGAAAGTTTGCACTGGGGATAGTGTGTATTTGTTTTAGTAACTTTTAATCAGGCCAGAGTGTTTTTAGAGCAGTGGTTGCTTAATTTGGTGGTTGATAGGTGGTGACATATAACTAGGTTATTTTATCAGTACATAGCATGGTTTTAGTGTTTTGATATTTGCATGTGTTTTATTCGCCGTCTTAATCTTGTTATACGATCCACCTATGAGGACCGTTGCAACCATTTTAATAGTTTCTTCCAATTTCTTAAACACTTTCAACTATAACGAATGTCACTCCTCCTGTGCCTTGGAAGTTTGGTTGTTTTCTTTATTGCATTAGTTCCCTGGGATTAAGCCCTCTATGGGGCCTGGTTACACAAGCAAAAGTCAAGCCAAATTGAACCTTAGAAAATATTAACGGAAAGAAAGCTGCACCACAAAGAAAAATGAATTTAAATTTAAGCCACGTTGTGTTTTCAGGACTTTCTGAAGTCAGTGTATGATAATTATATTCCTGTCTTTACCAGTCAATCCCATTGTCATAGTACGCTCCACTGAAGAACTGGATCTCCTCGAAGGTGGTGGGGCTGGGGAATGAGCTGGTGACTGCTGGGTGGAGGCTCAGGAATGAATGAAGCGCTGTGGTGCCTTGAGTAAAGATAAGACATGTGTAAAAAAACAAGATAGATACATATAGACAAAGATGAAAATTGGGATAGAGAGAGTGAGACCTGTTTTCTGTGGTCCAATGACGAGGAACTTGGGGAGTCGGTCACAGGTCTTTTCTTTAGACCAGATATCTTTGTGTCGCTTGTCATGACAAGGGTTCTGAAAGATATTTCACATTAAAATTAAATGTTCCTCACTATGCTTTCATTCCAGTGTTCCTGCTACATTTAGTATTGTTTACAACTCACTATCTGTGTTTATTCTGCTACTCATCACAAATTCTCCACCACTTAATTATTTACAATGATGTAGAGGATGAACAACCGTTCAAGGCGATATAGACAAGGACAACATTACAGCTATTCCTCTGAAAATACAGTACATTTCAAAACAGGCAAATGTAAGCTTTCAAAAACAAAATTAATATTCTGACCTGCCAGAGTGGGTCTCTCTCCTCAGGGAAGATCTGGAAGTATTTCTCAGCGAGCTGGACGGGGGGCAACGTCTGCAGCCTGAGGTTGGTCCAACACTGGACGAACTTCACCAAAGACTCAAAGGTGTACAGACCCAGCCGGTCGTTGCCATAGTTAGACAGGTGTGTCATAAAGATACTGATCTGAATTGAGAGGGCACAATGAACTTTACAAGTCAGTTTAATATTTACCTGAGTTACCTGTCAATGAGCTCAAAACAGAAGGAGTCTAGACTGCAAATTACTGACTATGAACTCAACAGAGAGCAAAGAGGTTCACATAGAAACACGTTGGCCACAAGTGAGAAATTATTACATTCCATGTCTTTTAGCGGACGTTTTTATCCAAAGCGACTTACAATTGCTATAAATCAGAGCCCGCACACCTCTGGAGCCACTAGGGGTTAAGCGTCTTGCTGTGCTTGTGTCTTACACAGTGGTTTATGTATTGCAGTGGGAATTGAACCCTGATCTCCCACACCAAAGGCATATGTAATGTCCCCTGTGCCATCACCACAACCAGAAATGATCAGTTAGTGTAGTTAGAATAAGGATCACTATTAACATCACACATTTAAACATGCACAACACAACAAAATTACAACATATTAAAATTACAAAACAATCAACACAAATTGGTGTGTGTGTGCGCGTGTGGGGAAAGTTTTTTGGGTTTTTTGTAACCTAGTCAAGTCTCAAGTCCAGTTTCAAGTCTTTGAGATGGTCAAAAAGCACAACCTTGAAGGGCATTATCCCGCTCATACCATGCTCAACTGCCAACTCATTTCTTTTCAGACCATTCATTTATATTTTCATGCTTTTTTAAAATCAAAATCTAACGTTTTTCATAAGCCATGACTCATGTTTCCCTGTTAACACCAGAGGGGTTGTCTAATGCCTGGAACAATCACTCCCATCCAATAAGGTTCTTATGCAATGGAAACATTGTTCACTGCTCCAGTTAATAGGATGAACCTGGGATACCACTTAGTCACGCTGCAAGATTCAAAGCCAATAACATTGTGTGCGGTTGACAATCAGTAAATATAATTCAAAATTATTGACGCAGTAGGCTGCCCCACCGCAGCAAGGTGGACAATATAAAAAATAGGTAATTATGGGGGCCGTGGCTCAGAGGTAGAGCGGGTTGTCCACAAGACTGGATGCTGCTATGTGGCTGTCCACTGCTTAGGATGGGTTAAATGCAGAGATTGTACTTAACAACATCGTATTGTATGTCCACAACAAAGCCCAACAAATAAAGGATTTTTAAGGCTGATACCGATACAAATATTTGGTTATTTATATATACTGTATATTTTAAAAAAAATATCTAGAAATGCACAGATTTTCCTAACATTACTTATTTGTAGTTATTTATGAGTTCTCACTAAAATAATATGATAATAATTTGTTTTGTCACAACAGAAAAGAGGAACATCCGAATATATTAAAGTTCTGATAAATAAAATGTAAAAAATTACAAACTTAAGATATGAAACTTAAAGTCCTTTGACTAAAAACACAATGACAAAAAAATAATCAGTGTTGCCAACAGGGACATTGTAGAGCGTCCTCTGGTGGACAGACTATGTAACGCCATCACTGGACGTTGTAGAGCGTCCTCTGGTGGACGACTATACACGCCATCACTAACAGGGACGTTGTAGAGCGTCCTCGGTGGACAGACTATGTAACACCATCACTAACGGACGTTGTAAAGCGTCCTCTGGTGACAGACTATACACCATCACTAACAGGGACGTTGTAAAGCGTCCTCTGGTGGACAGACTATGCAACGCCCTCACAACAGGACGTTTGTAGACCCTCTGGTGGACAGACTATGCAACACCATCACTAACAGGGACGTTTAGAGTGTCCTTTGGTGGACAGACTTGCAAAAAAAAAAAAACTGTATAACCAGCTAAGTTCCTACCTTGAACTAGCAACTGGCTCAGTGACTGTCAACACGGTTTTCGTGCAAAGAGATCAACCATGTCACATTACTACTCCTTACTACAAATAGGTGCTCTCTAAACAAAGGTCACATTACGGAGCTATTTTTATTGACTTTCGTAAAGCTTTTGACACGTGAATCACCAGATTTTGCTAATAAACTTCACTCATTTAATTTGTCATCATCTGTGATAGAAATGCTTTCGTCTTACCTAACGAACAGGATGCAGTTGTTAAATAAATCATGCAAATCTCAACCTAAATCTTGATATGGGCGTTCCTCAAGAGCATTCTTGGACCCTTACTTTTCCTTTTGTACATAATGATTTCCCTCAAGTGTGTAATCATTCAAAATGTCTACTGTATGCTGACGATACTGTTATTTTTCTCTCTGATTCAAATTCTGATGTCATAATTCTAAATGATCATCTGACCTTCATCTTATACACGACTGGTTGAAAATAATCATTAACCATCAATGTTCAGAAAACGAATGTATTTATTTTTCACCAGAAAATGTCTTTCTTTTACTGATCCTATAACGTTTGCTAACCAAGAACTTGTTGTTTCAAAGACTTACAAATATCTTGGTGTGCTCTTGATTCTCACCTTACATACCGGAAACAGGTGTCTAATTTAACTAAAAATTTAAATCAAAAACTTTATGTTTATAATAAGATCAGATCATATCTTTCTTCTTCTGTTTCTGCAACCTACTTACATGCAATTGTGTTTTCAACCATGTCCTACTGTCTTCCCATTTGGTCTCTTACCACGAAGGAAATTACTGAACCAATAGCTCGACTATACTATCGAGCTCTAAAGTTCACTGTAACCTTCCAATGGTCTCACCATTGTATTGCTCTTGAATGCTCTAAGGCTCTGCTTATGAAAACTTTAGAAACAGCCACGCAATTGCATTTTATTTTCAGATTCAATACCACCGCCTTACCAGCACTTGTTGCACTTTTTCCGCACAACGTGACCAGGACGCCTCACTAGGTCGTTCTCACAGGCCCTATTCCAGTTCCCTCATACAAAACAACTTTGGTCAGAATCTTTTTTTTATACAATACAAAGTTTGGAATGATGTTCCGTATCACATTCAGTTCAGAACACTATCATCTATCACGTATTTTAAAAAGGCATACAAACAGCTCCTTTTTAAAAGTTACACTTGCACACATTAAAAATGATTTTTATGTATTGTCCAATCCTTGTTTGCACAGACCGTATTTGTTTAGCCCAGCTGATGTTTTGTATAAATGTCTTTGTCCTTATGTAACTGTATTGTGGATTTCATTTGTCAAAATCTATTTTTCTATACGATGTTTTGTATATATTTGTCCTGAAGTGCTGTACCATGTTTTTATGTTTCTGCAGAACAGGAACCTGCTAAACCAGTTTTTACTGGCCGGCCCGTTTTACATTGTAATGTATGTTTCTTTTTCTAACTTCCTGTAATATAAATATATGAAATGAATGAAAATGCACCCATCACTAACAGGGACTTTGTAGACGTCCTCTGTGGACAGACTATGCAACCCATCACTACAGGGACGTTGTAGAGCGTCCTCTGGTGGACAGACTATGCAACGCCATCCCTCATAACATGGTTGCCAGTCCGTTTTTATTTTATTTTTTAAAATATCCATTTATCAGAATCATTTATTTGTCACTATAAATGATTCTGATGAATGAAATATTTTTAAAAATAGAAATGTCCAATATCGGCCGCTAATATCAGCCCACCGATATAATGGTTGGGCTCTAGTCAGCAATAAATACTTTCTATTTTTAAGGTTACATTTTTGACAAAACTGAAAAAGGAGCTCTTTAAATAACTAAAACCAGGAACTAGCAAAAAAAAAAGGATGTGTTCATTTGTTACCAGCAGCTGCAATCGAAAGAGTGCCTAAGGTTAAGGAGACACATCCTCTTATGTTAAAAATTAAAGTCAAGCCTTCTGACTTTTCACTCTAAATAAGTGAAAAGATTGAAAGTAAGTTGAGTGTGAGAAAAGACATGTTCAAGTCACGTCACAAGTCCTCATTTTTGCAAATTAAGCCCAAGTATATAGTGTACTGTACAGCTGTGGGGGTGCATGGAGGAGTAGTTTTCGTACAGGGTTTAGGAGGACAGTGAGGAAGAGTTCTCCTCCTCTGATGCTCTTGTCCAGCTCCTTTGAGCCTCCTGGGTATTCATTATAGAAGATGGTATGGGTGAACAGACCACAGGTCTGCCTGGGCAACACCTAAAACACACAGGGAGATTATTAGGAGAGTGTGTGTGTGTGTGTGTGTGTGTGTGTGTGTGTGTGTGTGTGTGTAGTTTCTCTGACCAATTTAATACTAACAATCCTCATTTATTAGGCCATATATGACACTGGGGTCTATACTGCTGACCCTATAAACTGTTGCTACCATGCTGTCCTAAAAACAATGATTTTGTCCGTGTGATGATTATATTGAATTAATGGAATGGATGTAAAAGGAATTGTGGTGCTCAAAGCCTCCAAAATGCACATTTAAATGGCTCAAAGTGATTTTTTAGAAATAATGTAAGTTATTCAAGTTAATCCAGAAACTCTGTTGTGCAATTTTTACAGAGAACTGTTTCCTGCTAAACTGTCTTCACAATGTTGCACAGAAAAATGAGAGCTCAGCTGTGAGAGCTGCTATGTTTCATTATTACTTTCACACCTACTTTCGTTTTTGAACAAAAAGTGTGTCAGTGTGGAGGAGGTTTACCAAAGGGAGCAGGCTGTGGACTGACCTGGATGCCATTGTGGATGAAGCCACGTCGGTATCGAGCCGGCCTCAGATGAGGGTACTCCTCAGTGCTGGTCACCTTGATGTCCCACACAGACTTCCAGGCCTCATAGAGCTGGCTGTGAACTGGGTACACCCCAGAGTGGTGCGGAGCCACTGCATAGCCCATATCTGTTGGGATGCCATGCTCCTGGAGAGAGGACAGGACGTGGGCAAACGAGGAGGTAGCAGAGGCCAGGCAAGAGTGTCAAGAGAAAGATATAGTCAGAAAAGAAAAAAGCAAAGCAGCAAGGGCGCACATATCACCCATACACCAGGTGTATACTGATACTAGGGGTCTCACGATTTGACTTTTTGATTTTTCAATCAAATTTTCAATTGCTGCAATAAGAGCCACTAGATGGCAGAAGGGTACTTTTAAATGCACCATTAGTATAGCAAAGTGATATTGAATGCAGCTGTAGTTTAACAAGGTGCACATAAACGCACCATAAGTCCCGTTGGAGTCCCTTCGTCATTTGTTTACATAACTCATTCACAGGGAAGGCTAAATGTTGCCACCACGGTGACTTCAGGGAAGCAGGGGGATTTTCTGCCGTTTCTCCCTCATCTCAAGCTCCGTCTGTGGTGCTGATGTAACCCTGTGTCTTTAGCTGCATGCTACCATCCAGTAAGTTACTCTGTCTGTTTTTTTCTTTATTCCTACATGTGCAAGTAGGCGGGGGTGAATAGAGAAAAATACAGGGGGAAATCACCGATCATGCTTTTGAAAGTTGGTCACAGGTCTATTAAATCTAAATGCTCCTTAAAGCCGACACTACTCCTGTACCCATGACTACTTTGGAACCACACAGCTACATACTCCTTTTACTTTCCATGTAGCCGTAAGCAAGTCATGTAGCCACACACTGTGACACGGGCCATGGCGGCAGTGTATTAGGGCTGCTTACCTGAGCGAAGATCTTGTTGAGCCTCATCTGCTCCGCCAAGACGCTGACGTTGTGAAAGAGGTGAGGCTGCATGTGGCTCCACATGTGAGGAAACCACCAGAAGTCCATCCTATGTTGCAGTAGCATGTCATCTCCCCGATCCTCTTCATCAGTGCCTAAAAACACACAAACACAAGCGTGTGCGCACATTCACTTTCAGCATATTGAATGTGGCCTGATCCACAATGAACATCAGTGCTTCACTCAGCAGTTCCTGCCTCCTGTTACTTCACATACAATTATTCCAATGAGCTCCAGGAAGGGGCAAAGATTTAAATTATTGAAAAAGATAGCAATGCTGTCAAACTGGTACTGGTAATGATACCCTGAGATGATGAATGAAAATCAGTATTGAGCACAATTACATGATGACCTTGATTCGCTATTGGTTCCACTCTAAGAAATAAAACTGTTGAATCATCACCATTCGACTTTGATAAATAGATTCATTAGAGAAAAGGTTGACAGGGAAAGTAAATGTGAGGCAATGGTGATATTTCTACAGTAGCCAGGAGTCTCTTTAGGGACCTTTATGTCCTGAGTGAAACCTGTCAGGCAGTAAAGAATTTGTTGGAAAGAGTCCTTTAGCCACCATATTTACATATCAACTATTACATGTTATACTCAAGTTAGAATATTGGTTTGGCATAGATATTTTGAATGTTATCATTTAGTGTGGCTAATATTAGTTTTCAGTCAATTCTCTTAAATTTACAATTGGCTTAGGGGCAGTGGTGGCCTAAAGGTTAGAGAAGCATGCTTCTTCCAGTAAAAATTGTCCTGGATAAATTAAAAGGTAAAATTCTTAAAATGTCAACATTGCAAATTCCAATGAAAGGCTACCGTGTTAAAGGCAGAGATGATCTAAACATTCCTCTTTACAGATACACAGAGCTGTAGTATTATATAACATTTTAAACAGAAAGCCTTTTTGATAGAATAATGGCTAATGTTTCATACCTGTGTGATAGAACTTTCCAGAAAATCCCAAATTGAAAGTGAAATCAGGGACCAGTGCTCTCAGCTTATTTTGAGTGTTGAGCAACGCCTGGGAAAGGATGAAAGAACACCTCACACTTACTCAGTGACATTATTTTATAATTTCAATTCATAGTTACTACAGGGATTAACCATTGTTGCTTAACCACAATAATCTGACAAGCCCTAAGTTACATGTAGCAAAAACTGATATTTTATGGTGCAGGATGAGAAATAAACTAATATAAATCGAGATTGCAATTGTATAACAATTTATCATGCAGGCCTACTGTTGATACGGATTTCTTTATGCCAATTTCTGCAATATGCTATTTTACAGATCATTCTGGAGCCTCCCTAACAAAACACAAACTTTACAGTAAGGGTTAATATTCTGAAGGGGAAATAAAACATATATAACATGTATGTTAGTGTACATGTAAATCCACCTGCACATGATTGAACTAGAATTACCGACTTGCGGTTGTATGCCTCAGCCACCGAGTCAAGTTGCAGTTAACACTCATGTCTGTCCAGACTCACACAATATACATGTAGTAAAGAGTTTAAAGGAATTTAATAAAAAGGTAAGAAGTGTAATTTTTGGCAAAACATGGCTCCTTTACACACATCTTTAACCCGGCAGCACAGCAGGTTTATAATCACCACAGCGTAAGGATCAGTGACTGATTCAGTATCCGAGGTAGGGCTGGGTTGAGATTTGGATTTCAGATTTGGATTTAAAAGGCTGCATTACAGTAGATTGTTATTTTCTGAACTTACCAGACTGTTATAGCTGTCACTTGCTTTTACCCACTTAGTCATTAAATCCACATGATTGATGATTATTTATCAAAAATCTCATTGTGAAAATATTTTTTGAAAGCCCCAATTTTCAACCCTACAATATCATCGCAATATCAATATTAAGGTATGTGGTCAAGAATCTAGTGATATTTGATTTTTCTCCATATCACCCAGAGCTAGCCTGGTGGAGCCAGAACATGAATTGTAAAACTTTTTCTGATGGATACACAATAGCTGTGTCCCATTTTAGAGGGCTTCTCCTTCAATAGTCAAGAGCTCACCTGGGTGTCGAGACTGAAATGTGCACGCAATGGGTGACAGGCAGGGTACATCATGGTCAGGTAAATCACAGGACAACCAGTCAGTCACTTTCTACTACACTGATATTTCTTTGACAACCGCAATTTAGTTTATAAATTATCTGACCTGAGTGTCTTGACAATGGAAGCCATCCTGACAGCCTGAAAGAAACCCACAGTGAGGACCAGGGCTGGATTTGAGCCCAGGAGCTTACTCTTTGAGATAGTGCAATTCTACTGAGCCCCTGTCCTTCCTCCAAACCATTGTGGATCTCCATGCTTTGATCAATTAGGAGAAAGCAGTGTTGGGAATAACATTTACCAAGAGTTAAGATTTGCATTGGCACAGTAATGCACAACCAAGCCACATACAGGCAAAACAGTTGTCAAAGCCAACATATAAAAACCATAAAATCTACCTCACCATTAGCACCATTCTCACATATTTAGCTGCTGGTTTAGACTTGTTACACTTTGTTTTTCACTTCCCCATGTTGGTGTAGTCTTCTAATGTAGGCTTCATACCCCGTGTGGTGACAATTTGTCAGATATTTTCTAAGTGAAGCGGTTAAAGGAACACGCCGACTTATTGGGACGTTATCTTATCCACCGTATCCCCCAGAGTTAGATAAGTTCATACACACCCTTCTCATCTCCGTGCGTGCTGTAACTCTGACCCCTCAGCATTAGCTTAGCCTGGCAAAGATCCTGCAGTTAACTGGTTCCAACTAGCTACTCCTCCCAATAAGTGACAAAACAACGCCAACATGTTCCTATTTACATGTGATTTGTATAGTCACAGGGTGTACAAATAACAAGGTCACATGACACAGCCATATTCTAACCGCATACTAACTGGGAACTATATTCTCAGAAAGGGGAAGCAGTGCTACTATAAATTAGGAAAAATCCAACCTTTAAGGACACCAATTTTCTTTATGAATGAATAATGTATCGTGAATAAATAAATATTCTTCCTTAAAATACAGGGGGCATAAGTATCAACCCCACTATGTTAAATTCCCATAGAGGCAGGCAGAGTTTTATTATTAAAGGCCAGTTATTTCATAGATCAGGACACTATGCATCCTGATAAAGTTCCCTTGGCCTTTGGAATTAAAATACCCCCCCCCCCCCCCCCATAACAAGACCAATGCATGGTTTTATTTCAATTAGACTAATAGCTGGTTTGATTTGCATTGAGACATGATTTTATGTAAAGTTCCCCAAGCCAACCTCTAGGTATGGTGAAGGGTATGTGATGATGTGGGGGGGGGCTATTTTAAATCGAAATCGACCCAACTGGAAATGGAAAACGACCCAACTCTATTAACATGAATCAACCATTACACACAGTGAGAAGCAAACTGAGTTCATTTCTGATAATTTGTGGTCTCTTGTGTGATTATGGCTCACCCACCTCCACATCTGACACCTTCATCCTGGTTCCCTCTTTGCCAACGAATATGTCATCTACGTCCACCAGGATGTGGCGGTCCAAAGACAAGCACAGTCTCTTCCCTGTCAGGTAGGCAATGGAGTCTACAAACACCAGCTTGTGAAGCCAATAGTTGAGATTGTTTCCAAAGAGAACTCTTTGAATGCCGTCGTGGAGCCCCAAGTCCTGGACCACTGTGGCATGGAGAGCCCGCAAGGGGCTGGGTCCAAAATGTGCCAGTGCCTCAGAGGACTTGGTGCTGGCCAGAAGCACTGGTTCATAGGTAGAGTGGTTGGACTGGAAAACGGTCCAGTCATCCCCTGGTAAAGAGCCCTGCTCCACCTGGTTGGGCTTGGTGATGTAGAGTAGCGGAGCATTGGGGTTGATGCGATAGTCCCTGAGACCCAGGTGCGAGTGTAGAAAAAGAGGAAAACCTTTGAGCTGTGCACTGAGAAGAGAGTTTTCATTAGCTTTGAAAAAGCCAATGACACCTACTCCATACTCGGCACAGTACTTGTCCAGCAAGTCACGGTTCCACGCATCCAGATTGACATATTTCAATACATTTTCATAGATGATCAGTGTGTAGCGACCACGGTTATGCTCCGTCAATGTGGGCATGTCTCCTTTACCAGGAGCAATCTCTGTCCGGTAGTGGAAGCGGCTAGACTCTAATATGGCTACAATCTCCTGGCCCAGCTGAGAGTAGATGCTCTCTACAAACACCAGAACTACGGGCTCTGTCCTGGAATTGTCCACCGCCTTTACCTGTCGTAAACGGCCCTCACGCTGAGGAATGAAAAGGGGTGCCCTCTGGACACCTGGCCCTCCTCCAGCGGCCCCAGTACTCGCTCCCGGTGACATCCCGCCACCTCCACCACAGTCACTGAAGGGTAAAGGGGGGGCCTCCTTGATTTTGGGGCTGTTGGACACGTAGTAAGCTAGGAAGGCCATGGACAGTAAGCAGAAGATGATAAGTGCCAGGATGAGGCGATGAAGCTCCAGCTGGCGGACACCTCGCATTAGCTTCCACACACCCAAGCCTGCACCTACCATGGTGTTGGAGGGGGGAGGCAGGACTGGGCAGCAAGCAGCAGCGGTGAACGGGGGAGGAGGGCAGAGAGGTGGAGTAGGGGTGAGAGGAAGGGGGAGTGGAGGAGGAAGGTTGAGCAGTAGAGACAGGCACTGAGCTGTGCGAAGGAATAGCCATTTACACTAGGTCACCATGGCCAGCATCATCCATTACCCGCTCACCACCTCTAGCTCCGCAGCGCAAAATCTCGGCACTTACAAGATGACTGAATGAAAAGAGGGAGAGAGGGAAGGATAGATGATTACTTGATGGATGAAAGGTGAAATATTAGGGGACTTGAAAGGGGTAAATGGAAGTTGTCTGAATAAAAGCTGCACAGATGATCCCTGTCCGAGGACCAGTTGGGTCCTGAATATCCGGTTCAAAAGGTGCTGCCTGGTCAGTTCTCTCCTTCAAGCAGCTGTGCTGGTGTCTCTACACATGGACGTCTCCATCTGTAGAGGCTCGTGTTGACTCTCAGCAGTGCAATTGTCTCCGCTGGCGGTCTGGGTTTCGGGGCCGAGCCCCCTGAGGCCACCTAGCCTGGACATCCCAAAAGAAGACACCTAGATGAAGAGGACAAGAGGGAAGAAGTATGTTTTGGATCAATATTAACTTATTATAGCTGTCTTATGGCAATTCTGACATTCTGCATTAAGAGGGAATGTTTGAATTTTGAGAACATAGTCAGTGAAAGGAATACTTCAAAAAAAAAAAGGGAGGAAATGCTTCTCCCTCTGGAGAAAGAACCTATTCATGAATCCAAGTAAAGCATCTTTAAGCATTGTACAAACCCGATGCGTTATTATTGTTATGAATCCAAATTATTGAAATACATCTGAAATGATTGTAAACCTTACCTGAAATTCTGCAGATGTGAAAACCTTCTAATCCCAATATGGAAGAGACCTGCCAGAGACAGATAGCGAGATTAGAAGGTGAAGGAGGAAGAGACCGAGACAATAGAAGAACGGTAGTAAAACTGTATTCTGTAACTATAACTTGCGATGCAGTTAGGACACAAGAACAAGCTAACTAATAAGAAAATAGGAATTTTGACTGAGTGGATGTCAGTTAGTAATGTTAGCTAATAGTTTTCCCATCCCTCTTTGGATTCCCAGCCTGCCACTCCCTCTCTAGGATAAAGTTTCACCAGGCACCGATGGGTCACATTACATCGGGAACGTCTCAGGAGCAGAGTGTTTTGCCGGCCCGACTCGCAGATGACGTTGTTTTGGTCATTTCTCCTGGATATTTGTGCTTCTACGAAAGAAGTCTACATAGTAAGGCTGTGCAACTATCACATTTTTAATTGGGATTTTGACTTCAGCTCCTGATGATCACAAAACAAAATAAACGAGAAAAAAAACGGTTATTTTGCACATTACATTTTGCAAGTTAACTCTAATTTTGTCTTGTGTTTTAAGACAAGCGCACTTTCTCCCCTGCCTTCCCATTTGTGGTATGTGGTGCCCGAGCATAGACTGTAGTGTGCGAGTAATGGGACGTGGAACAGAAACACATCATCTGCAGGATTGGCTACACAGTGGTGTTAGTATTACTTGGTAACAACAAATCTGTTTAATAACCTGAAATATAAGCACTAGATTCTGATCCATAAAAAAGGATTTTTAAGGCCGATACCAAGAAACATTTGGTTATTTAGAAATCTAATATTCCGATATATCGGCCGAAAACATCCGGAAACGCGTAACAAAACATAAACCGATTTCCCTAACATTAGTAATGTGTTGTTTTTTATGAGTTTTCACTAAAATAATATGATAATTTAATATGATAATTAGTGTTGCCAACAGGGACGTTGTAGAGCGTCCCCTGGTGGACAGACGCCAACACTCATAACATGGTTGGCCGCTCGTTTGTATTTTTTAAATATTCATTTATCAGAATCGTTTGTCATAAACGATTCTGATAAATGAATATTTAAAATATATACTATACATATAAATTAGTAATCATTTTTATTATGATATTTTTTTTTAATCCATTATTAATGCAGATACCGATAGATGGGGAAATGCCTAATATCGGCCGATAATATTGGCCTGCCCTTATATTGGTCGGGCTCTAATGAGCAAAAAGTCACATTTCCCCAAATATTGTAAAAAACAAACTCCTAACAAGAAACCAAATAGTTATCCGTTGAGTTAACAGATGCCATTAGCACAGTTGAGAACAACGGCTTTAGAACGCTGGTCAAACGTATTTCCCACCACTTGGGGGACGCGCCGTCATGGCTAGTGGAATCACATGCAGTGCCTTGAGTGGCTGCGATTGCAGATTCTCCTGATGGAATTTAGGAGTTACTTGGTCTCTACTGCAGCTCCGTGCCCTAAGATCACACAATGCCTCGTGTTCGCTCCCATTAACGTTATTGTTCATTATTATAAAATAGTTGCACACTACTGCTTTAAAGAAAACATCCCTCCAAACGAAAAAAGAATCCCTCTGAAATGAGGTATTGAAG
>NC_045749.1:23381660-23398305 GCF_008692095.1 Etheostoma spectabile | reverse complement strand
TAGAGTGTCCTAAAGCCAGTCCCTGTGAGCAGAACTCCCTCCTCCTGGGGCAGCAGAGGGTGGGGGAGCAGGGCTGAGCAATGCTTCCTGAACAAACTATTCATTACAGCCTACCTGTCGTGTCTTAACCTGTTCAAACACATCCTCCTGGCACACTTATCCCAGAAAGCCCCAATAATGCCCTCAAATTACAGTTTCTGTAGAAACACTAACAGACTACATGCTGACTACCGGAGCAGATTCCCGCAGATGATTTGTAATACTTTAACTTATCTCAATGTTTCTATGATGTTGCATCAACGTTGGACGCTGACAGATACACTGAGCTTATACAACAGGAAATCTGCAACTTGTTAGGCCGAAAAGAACGTTAATCTCGCGATAAAAGAATTGACACCGTTAAAATGGCTTTGCACTACAAATAAAGCAAAATGATGAAGATATACTGTCTCCCCCATCCCATAAAATATGAACAGGTAAGGAAGTGGTCTTGAAGAGGATTCTTTTTGTTCTCATTCATAACAGTTGTTTTGATGTCTCACTATGGGATACGCCCCAGCGTATTCCTCACAAGCATTTATCTCATTACGCCAATCCTGATTGGCTGGTGATTGAGTGTCTGCATCAGATGGGTCCATCCCCCTTTAACTAGCTTACGCTACGACGCGGACACCATTCTGAAACCTCTTTTTGCTTTGAAGCAGATCTCTGTCGTGCAGGCTAACTATCTTATCTGTCCACCGACCGGAACCATCCTAGCTTATCTCCTCCGTCTCCGGGTGCTAGCTGCCTTCGACACGCTTCAGCTCTTCGGTCTCCCCACAGACTGGAGCGTTACCTGCCTAGCCGTTTCATGGTGAACTATTTCTGCGTGTTAGCACACCACCTACTGCTCAGTAACGTCCCTCACACCAGAGGACACGAAGACCCCAGGGCTCGACTTTGCCATTGGGGAAACAAAATTTCGAGCAGGGACACACACCAGGTCTGCTCGTGTTGTCTCGGGCTGGAACACGCCCGCCTGGTCGTTGAAGCCCCTGGCTCATCCAGGGGCGGGCGTGTGCCAGCTTCCCCCGCTCCCAGCATGGATATGCAGGACGTGTGCAAACGCGCTGCATCCAGGCTGAACATCCCTTGGTCTGTGGTCATGGTGGACTCCACCAGATCATGCTGCGAGGGGAAGAAATTGCTCCAGACCAAGAGGTTGGCAAAACAGCTACTTCCAGTTTTTCATCAACTGCTGAAGGAGGTATCCTCTTAGCGGAAACACCGCCCATTCTGCGGTAAAACCCTGATCCAGGGAGCCTCCTTCCTGGAGTTTGAGGGCACGGAAAAGCTGGGAATGCCCCGCATGCCCCCGATGGAGCCGTTGGTTGCAGCCCAACTCCACCCGCAGGTGACTGCGACATCCTCAAGGAAGTCGAAGGCGGACCGCTTCAGTCTGCCTTGCTCGAGAGGGCGTATAAAATGGCAGCTTTAGCCGTAAAAGCTCTGAATGTCTCCTCCATGCTCACTAGCTGTGCGAGGACATGGCCACCAAACCCCAGCCTGCTGTGTGGGAGGACATTACTGTGATCATGGACATTTTAGACATGCCCGTCGTCCCTGACGGAGTCTTCGGCACCGCTCTGGCCTCAATGCAGCAGAGGTGTGTGGTGAACAAGGAACACGAAGCTCTTCAGCTCTGCCTCCCTGGGAAGGCCGAGCCCCCCCCGCCATGCACCAGTCCTTCACTCAAGCTGCCTCGCTCAGGTGCTTGTGTTTGCTCATGTGTGCCCTGTCCCACTTTGTTCCCAACTCAATAGCGAGTACACTGCAGACACACGGGCAGCAAATTAGATCAGTTACTTTGTGTTTATAGCAGTGCAAAGACTAGTGCCGTAAACTTTTTTTTTTTATGTAGTGTGACAAATACTAGGCTGGTTGTTAATCAGATTTCACTTGATATACATTGAGACATAATTGAATGCAGTTTAAACATTTTTGAAATATTTGCAAAAAATAGGTCATACAAACCTCAAAAGGAAAACCTTAAATCAACCACCAAACTAAAAGTAACACAAATGTAATATTATTTATCTTAACTTCCGTTCATGTTCTTTATCACTTTCAGACAAACAAACCGGGAGAGTAAATATAACCCAGAGTTAAAAATTACAAATTAGAAAGGAACATTTGTAAAGGACACATAATATATAAGATTCTCAGCCTTTCTAGAGGGGTCGAACTCGCACTGTGTTCAGACCACAGTTACACTCCAGGAGCTGCGATGGTTTACCTGTGATGCTACGGGTAAATGTGAAAAGACATGGATCAATATCCTGACATTTGCCAAAAACAGCCGACCTTGGCTCCAGACTAACTCTTTACACTGGTTGCACTACGTTTGGTTAAATGTTTGAAGACTGAAATTCCCAGAAAATGCGCAACTACTGTTCCAAACTGCATATTGTTGTTGATGAATGCAACGAAATATGAAGTGATTGATGATTTTATTCATACCCTCCACACTTGGTGTCACATTTAAAATATAGGTGCATTTTAATAGGAGCATGAATCAACACCCATTCAAAGACAGCAGTTTGCTGAAAACTGAAAGGACATGACGATCGACTTGATAAAATGAGGTTAGACCACGGTGTAAAGGTAGGGCTGTGCAATTAATCAAAATTTAAATCGGGGTTACAATTTTGGCTCCCAATAATAACAAAAACAGAATAATAATTATTTAGCTCATTATGTTTTGCAAGTAAACTTATTTTTTCTTGTGTTCTGAATGAAAAAATAAAGTTTAAATAGGAAAAGTATTAAGGCAAATTTCACAGTTGGTTTTTGTACTGTTGATTTGTTTCACTTTTTCTGCTGTTTTTTTAATGTTAAATAACAGCAACATCTTTCCAGAAGTTAATGAGATATAGTGTTAAATTATCGTGATTTCAATATTGACCGAAATAATGGCGACTGTATTTTTCTCCATAAACGAGCAGCCCTATGTAAAGGTTGGGCTCAAAAGCTCTGAAATGCACGATGTTTTTGAATGAGACATTCACCGCTCGTCACTATAGAAGCATCAGAGCCACAGCCAGGGAAGATGGCTGTTAGGAGTAAGTAAGTAAGTAAAATAAGTCAGCTTTTAAGTCAGCGGAGTAACATCCATGAAACATATGTAAATCAAGTCACTCCACTTGCCATCGGGCAGGGTATTATTAGCCTCGCCCAAACACTAGCTCGCTCACTCTCTCTCTCTGAAAACATCCCCAGGGCCTTCCTCTTAATTATCAAGCGTTATCTCAGACATCAGTAATATGCTCTGAGGACAGAAGTGGGCCGGGGCCTACAGTACACTCAGCCATCACTGGGTCTCCACTCGTGTACAGAGATGAACAGGTCGGGGGTCAGAGAGGGGAACGCCACCGATGGGAAGTCAGACTTCACCGTTCACAGCCTCACTCATTTCAGTTCAATCGGGACACCAATTAATGTGATGATTAAAATTGATTTACAGTGCAATTATTTAAAAACCAACTGCTTTCACATTAAAACGGGGGGAAGGCACTGCCGACAAACTCTACCGAGAACAATAAAGCCAAAACAGCATAACTGATCTATTTTCCCTGAATATTCTCAGACAGTTGCCCATTTCATGGACTCACAGATGCAAAATTAATATAGGGGAAACAACGCATATTTTGCTGTTATTTTTGGCATGGAAAAAGAATTCTGGCCTCTGGCATCTTCTGTCAGGATATCCAGTAAATTGTAGATTTATGCCGTTCATGTTAGAAGATAGATAGATAGATAGATAGATAGATAGATAGATAGATAGATAGATAGATAGATAGATAGTTCCATGCCATTAATCATGAGTTTCTTTTCTGTGTTGGTTAATCGATTCACAAATATTATAAATATAGTTTTGCTTAAATTCAATGTTTTTCAATTATTTTCATCCAACCAGATCTTCATCCTGCTCGATTTTGTTTACATATTATCCAGAACTTGAAGCCGTTCAAAGTCATCCCCACAGCGGAATAAATGGTAGTCATCAGCAAAGAGAATGGTTCCAATAATATTTGACACTTCACATATGTTGTTAATGTACAAAACAAAAGAATACGACCCCAACACTGAGCCCTGGGGCACCCCACATGTAACTTGCAGTAGTAGATTTATGGTTGAGTATTGCAACATATTTTTCGCTGTTCTGTAATAACTCATGATCTACAGTGCTTTTTCAGGTCCAGAAATATGTCTATGACTGAGGGACTTTTGACAAAAGGTCATAACACACTGTGTTACAACATTCAAAAGCTTTAGGCCATACTGACATTTGCCAAGTCAGATGGTTAAAGGGGAAAACTCAAACATGTGGGTAGAAACAGAGTCAGCATTCTGTTCACTTCTCCAAGTGTATTATTTACATCCCTTTTATACCGAAGACATGGGTTTATTTATTTTGTGTTCAACCTACATTAAACCCTTTCGTCAGACTGCTGTCACGGTCCCTGTCTGTGCCATGTAGTTCCGTACACTGCCACAGAACACCACTGAATAATATCACATTAGACCCAGACGGTTACCTCGGTTTCAGTTCTTTCATTTGTCCATAAATGCAAAAAACGCCTGCGCTCTTTCTCTCTCCCCCACATCCATTTCTCTTCCTCTTTGGTCTGTTAAATGACAGTATCAACTAAATTAAGATTCCATCCAGAGATGGCAGTTCACCAAAGCCGGGGGAATCAGATCTGAATTTAACCCTGGTTGCGAAAGCTATCGTTACTTCCTAAAAAAAATGAAGATAGCTTTACCAGAATACAGGGCAGAATGATAAAATTATGTAATACTTGATCAAAGGTTGGGTGAAGATAACAGAATCTGGCCAAGCATAGGGCTAACGTTTAGAATTTGACATTATTATTTCTTGTGCAGGGTCTAAATGTAGACTGTATTATATAACATTAACACATTTTCTCTATATATAAAATTCACTATGACTCATGCACAACATCAATAGAAGCCCTATCGACAACACGGAGCTGTAAACTGCAGCCAGACAACCAAGCTCGATGAGATGTGAGCTAATGTAGTGGAGTCTGAGAAACGTAGGGACCAAAACACCACCGTTACCTTATGTTACCATTACACTGCTGTAATGGTAAATATGGTGCCCCACAACAAATGAAACGCGTTTATTAAGAATTAAATCACATAGGTCGCATCTCTGGGTCATCATACCCAAGTGCCATTCCATGAAGAATAACGTTATATGAAAGCAGACAAAAAATAGACAGGGGGAAACTTTATTCTACGGCTAGCAGCTCGTCGGGGATTACAGCTAGCATGCTAACAGCTAGCTAGCTTTGTAACGCAACAGTGTCACCAGACTGTCGCTAACGTTAGCATATCTAACGCCAGCTTTCAGTGTCTCAGGGTGATACTCCAACCTGCACATATCAACAAACCTGGGACTTGGACCTTCTTCATGTTCTGCTCCTTCTATATTGCTGGCATTCCCACGGGTTTCCCGACTGATAACATTCCCAGTCCCCTAACCACTGGGAAAACTGGGAATAACGTTACAGCTAACTGCTGTGGCTACGACAGCTAACTAACGTTACTCACTGGACTCCGCAGAGTCAACGGGCTTCAACTTTGACACGGTGTCCCAAAATACTAACCCGTCAGTGGTTCCGGACTTACCAGTACTCGTTCTCAACCAACACCAATCCGACAAGAGAAACGAAGGCTAACAAGCTTCGGCGTTTAGAGTTAAAAGTGAACTTTAGCACATCTCGGCTCAGTCAGCCATCTTGGATCTGCCGGAACCCTGGACTCAACCAAACCTGGCAGACCGGGGGAGGGTTAACCATTTAACCCCCGAAGTTATTCTTCTTAACTTAGTTTCACTCAGACCAACATCCACAGGAAGACCGCTCTGTTACCCGGGATAGAGCTGAGGAATGTCAGCGGTAATGCAGACACACGTCTTCTCCTATCGCATGGCTGATGGATGACCCCATAACTCTCTCTCTATATATATATATACAATATGATATATACGGTGGATGATAACCAGGGCTGAAGCCTCAGTGGTCACAGTGAATTGTTTTTTAATCCTTTTGTTGTCATTTTTGTCCCTTTTTCAGACTTTTTTTTATTTAATACTACCACTACTTTTTGGTATTGATGGTCAATAACCCTCATTTATATAGAATTATACCTAATATTTGAGTTAAAAAAAGCAGAAATTATTTTGACTAATAGTTAAGATCAGAGGAATGAAAGTGATTACTTGTATTTGCAAAGAGCGTTGTAAGGAATCCAATCTCATATTTCAGATTTAGACATTTTTTAATGAAGCCTTACAGGTGTGCAATGCAAAAAACTTGAATGATTTGTGAGTGGGAAAATGACTTTAATAATATAATAAATTTACTTTGATTCCTTCCCAGTTAGATTTAAGTGACTGCTGTGCAATGGCCAAACAATTAGTCTCGAAATTGTTCATTATATTCCCATTATGCAATATTACTGTCATCTGGATAACTTCTGCTATGTCATCCACCAAAACAGACAGCTTTACATTGAGGAATAAGGGAGAACAGAACTCCAATCAACTTAAATTAAAGCAATAAATAAAAGAGAGATTTATTAGCATGTAAAACGTGAACATTATCTGTTTATGAAAAGGGTTCCAATGTTATAAAAATGTTTAAAAAACTGAATTTCAACTAAGTCTCACTGTCTTCATTAGCACATCAAATTGGCTCAGGTGTTAGGTACATTCAATTCAATTGTATTTATAGTATCAATTCATAACAAGAGTTATCGCAAGACACTTTGCAGGTAGAGTAGGTCTAGACCACACTCTGTATTTCACAAAGACCCAACAGTTCTAATAATTCCCCCAATAATCAGTGGGGGGCATTTCATCAGAATACAGCATAAAAAAACAAAAAAGTGCGAGGTTATTGATAACCTTTTGATATTAATAAAAGTCTGTTACATTCAAGCCATCGCCATATGAGTTGCTACAACGCCAATTGAGCCTGGCTCTCTGGAGGTCTCAGTAGGACTGTGTTCAGAAGATAATGACCTCTTCTGAAGAGTCTGTCATGTTTTTGTTATATCCTCTGTGTCTTCCTTGGCTACTAGCAACTGCGTAGAAGAGGGGTGGGCGCGCGTGCGCGATCACAGATGACAGTGTTGTCGTCATTACTTAGAATTCTTCATGGGGGAGACAGAGACTACGCAGTATAGCTTTAAAGCTATGCCATGGATACATGCTCAAGTACGCATATATACATACATATGTATACATATATATATGTATATACAT
This sequence comes from Etheostoma spectabile, assembly GCF_008692095.1. NCBI lineage: Eukaryota > Metazoa > Chordata > Actinopteri > Perciformes > Percidae > Etheostoma > Etheostoma spectabile. Next base: position 23,390,966 of record NC_045749.1, on the reverse strand, counting down.
ACATACATACATACATACTGTACATACATACATGCATACATACATACATACATCTACTGTACATACATACATGCATGCATACATACATACATGCATACATGCTACCATCACATACACACCTACATACTGTACTACATACATGCATACATACATACTGTACATACATCCATACATAACCAACGCCATCAGCTGACCTGCACCTCCCCAGAAATGAAACTACCCGTCGTGGAGAAGATGACCACAACAACAACTGTGATTGGTCCGCTTGGCCGTGGCTCGGTAGCGTTGCATTTCCTCGGATTCATTTCCTGTTTTTTCTCTCCCCCCCCCATGTAATTGGAAGTACAAAAATAACCCCATATGCTGCACACAGAAAGTAGACCTACTTACCAGTAGTACTGATGGGCAAGAAGCTATCAAACACAACCTCAAGGCCAACACATTTCTTTAGGATGAACAGCCGGGGGCATGCTCACCCAGATTTCTTTTTTTTTTTTACCCTTTATGACAGCTATGTACTATTTTTTGAGCTGTGTGAGATAATAATGACATAATGAGTTGCCAAAGGAAAGAAAGATCCTGTAGAGCTCTCAAACAGTTTTCAATAATGTACTTCCTTTGTAAACATGCACTTGGATATCTGATGGAAAATAAAAAAATTATCATATTATAAAAATCTCAAAATTAATAGCACAACCCCCCCCCCCCACACACCAAATCTCACCCTGGGAGTGGTAATAATAGCAGCACAGAATGTTTTTTTAATGTTTTTATTTTAAAACCTAAAAGATTTGGGGCTTTTGAGAAAACATGTAGCCCCAGAACCCCCCCCCCCCCCCCCCCCCCCCCCCCCCCGCCTCCCACACTAAAACTACTTCTGAACGTACACATGTTCCACCAAAACAAGTTCCTCCCTGAGACTATTTAGCAGCGGCACCGTGGCTCCGTCCGGAGCTTAGCCCCGCCCACGACAATTGTGATTGGTTTAAAGAAACGCCGATAAACCAGAGCAGGTTGTTTTCCCATCCCAGAATGCTGTGTGATCAAGACCCTCCTTCGCAGCGCTGTGGAGGAAGGTCCGGCAAAGCGAGACTATGCTCCCACAGAATCCCGCACACATCCGTCAAGGCAAGTTAGTGTTTTGAATTATCTTTATTAAGTAAACTCTACACTTTTTCATATTGCTTTTATCTTTTTTTGTTTTTTATTCTTTTCACTCTAAATTAGAACCTTTTGCAATCAGAACATACAGAACTTTTCAATCAGGCTACACTTTTTGAGGAATACAAAAATATCACAGTACATTTTCTACTAAGTCACCTTCACCTGTGAGGTCCAGAGCCAATCAGAGGGGGGGGGGGGGTTCAGAACCACAGCAGCTGCCTGGACAGAGATGGAACGTCAACATGTCTTAAAGGAACAGCACCATGTCTGTGAGCTAACCACGCTGAAAGAAGGGGGGCCAAACCTCAGCTGTGTCTCCCTTCAGGGGCCACTGCTTTAAAGTCAGGGTCTCTGAGGACAGTCTGTAGAGGAGTCTTTGTGGTGGCATCGTAGAATCCCAGCTGTAGCCTCACAGAGACAAGGGACCGGGAATACAGACCTCCAGGAATCCTCCAGATTCTAGCAGATGCCATTCTTAGCTGCACTGAATACACTGATACACACATATTCAGTTCTGAAGTGGGAATTTGAAGAAGACAACCAAAAAAAAAAATGAAACCGCCTCTGTCTTAGCCCTGTACGCAACTGTCTTCTCCGCTGTGTGAGACAGTCCCAGAGGCTTCCCATTCAGGACTTAGATCTCAACCTTCTTTTCTCCCCAAACCATCCTCTTTGAAAACACTGCCCCTTGTGACGGGGGGGGTTGGGGTTGGGCTCAGTTATGTTCAGTGCACCAGAATGTGGCAAAAAAGAAACACTAATATCTACTTGGAAAAAGCTCGACGACGATATGATTTACAGCGTGTTCTATCAGCGTTGCTTTTTTTTCTGGTCTCACAAGAAGGAGAACAAGGAAAGACGGGGATAAGACTGAGAAGTTTGGCAAATCGCCGGGCAACCACTCCACCATGCAGCGCTCCGCTGCTTCTCTCTACTGCTCAATGGGATTCATCCTGGACTGTCAGTGCAGGTTAACCAATCAGAGACTAGGATGCGGATGAGAAGGGCTGGGTATGGAATATCAACGCTTTGTTTTTGCATTACTGAGTAATAACTGAATGCTTGGTTACTTGTCATGTGAACATCCCTTTTCGTAATAGGTTTTATTCTAGCTCGTGCTGAGATGTTTACAGACTTAATTTGACCAATTTGGCTTATTTGGTTAAATGTCAAGTTATCTCAGTGAAAAACCGATAAACAAATGTATATTTAACCCAAAAAAGGTATTGCGAAAAAAAAATAAAAACGTTAGTCATGTGTCCTTAACCCTCGAGTTGTCTTCCCACAGACCTACATTTACTTTTTCTGGGTCAGCAATTTTAAGTTAAAAGTTCCTTAAGACACTTTTGTCAAGTTCTTTGTCGACTTTCTTGGACATTTTTGTTGTTGTTTTGAAGTTTTTAAAGCTTTCTCTAAAGTTTTCTGACTTTTCCTGAAGTTCTTTCTCACTTTTTATATTGTTTTATATTTATGCCTCTGTCTATTATTTCTGTGTTTTTCCCCACATTTCTGTCACTTTTTTCAGTGTGCTTAAATCTGTTTTTTGTTCTTAAAATGCTATAATATTATAGTAAACATCCAAATTCAATGAAAATAGTGAACTGAGGAGTTATTTAACTTGTGAGGAGCGTCGTATGGAACCATCCACGTTTTTTTTACAATTTGGTTGAAGGAAACCCAAATTTCTAATTTAGAAACTTTTTGAAAATCAAAAATCGAATTTGACCCCGAGGACAACAGGAGGGTTAAAAACAAAGAAAAAGAACAAGGCATTATAAAGGATGCCCAGCCCTACTGACCCCTACAAGACCAAAGACTGATCCAGATGCTGGAACAGCTGGCCACTGAGGAACCCCCCCCGCAACTGTAACATTCTCTCATTCTCTTCCAGTTCCACTATGCTCACGTCATATTCTATACAAAGTATCAAAAAAGATTAAACAAAATACTGAGAAAAATCCTCACCTGTACTCACAATATAATTTTTGTTTTGTTTTTTTTCCTTTTTCCTCTCCCGCACTGCAAAGATTCAGATCCATAGTGACACGCGTTCTCCCAGCACCTAGCACTCTGGACAGGAATGTTGCAGCAGGAAAATGACCCACACGCAGTGGTTTCACTCCCAACAAAAACTAAACAAAACTCAAAAATACTGGAGGATGGAGGGTGAGAGAGACCCCCGCCAATGTCTTCCGTTTAGGGGGAAATGCAAGAGACGAGTAAGATGAGAAAGGAAGGAGTACGCTTTTACCCACAGTTACACAAACATGAACCATGATAAAACAGGAGTGAGAGTCAGTGGAGAACAGAGAGGGGCAGGAAGGGGGGCCTGGCTCCTCCTCAGAGCTCTGGGTGGCAAACACCCATAAAAAAAGGGGGAAAAAAAAACGGGGGGAGGGGAAAAAAAAAAAAAAAAAGAGAGAACGTGTGTCTGAGTACATAGAAAAAAAGGGGGGGAACAAAAAAAAAAAAAAAAAAAAAAACAAAAAAAAAAAAAAAAAAAACAGGGGGGGTGAAAAAGGGGGGGGGGGGCCAAACACAAAAAAAAAAAAAAAAAAAAAAAAAAACACCAAAAAAACAAAAAAAAAAAAAAAAACAAAAAAAAAAAAAAAAAAGGGGGTTTTTTTTTTTTTTTTTTATTTTTTTTTTTTTTTTTTTTTTTTTTTTTTTTTCCCCTCATGTTTGGTCGTTGGACGGGTGGGGGGTGAGCGGGGGGCTGATTGTCTGCCTCTGTAGTGCGTTCCGTTTGAGATGTCCACAAAGCACGAGCAGGGATTCCTGACGGAAGCAGACAGCATCAATGTAGCCCGCTCAGTGCAGTGGCAGTAGCAATGCTGGAGGCTGAGTGTGGGGGGTAAGGGGGGCGGGGGAGGGGAAAGGGGCAGCACACATCTCCCCGGAAGCGTCCTGCTCAGGGGGAGAAGGTGGCCATCTCCAGGGAGATGCGTTGCCACAGCTCCTTGGTCTGCTTGCCTCTCTTCAGGTTCTGCAGCACGTCGTTGAACTGCATCATGCCCACGGGGGTCAGGCAGAAGGCCCCCCGCGCGCTGCGGATGATGTTCACAAAGTCATCGTAGTCGGCGGGCGTCAGGTGGATGAGCCGGTGGTGGATGTACTGCAGAGAGAGAGGAGGAGAGGGAGGCATGACTCTACAGGCAGCCGGCACGGACATTTCATAATAGGGCTGCACGGTATGAAGAAAATAATTTATTGGGATTATTTTAGTCTATTTTAGAATAAGAATCAGCTTTATTTGCCAGGTATGAGGACACGGACGAGGAATTTTGCTTTGGATCATCATTGCTCACAATGCGCTTACACATGCAAAACAAACCACAAAACAAAACAAACAATATGTACACACTAATATATACCCACTAATATATACACACTCTAAACAGAAACAGTATAGGTAGGTTGAGGCAATGGTGCAATGCAGGAGTATGCAGGAGGAAATTATGATAGTTATTATTTTAATTGTGGAGCATAGTGCAAAGGGTGCTGGAATAAATAGTGTGTTATTATATTACAATATGAACAGTATGAACAGCTCTGAAATAGAGAATAAGAATAATTAATAAATAATTCCACTTCCAGGATCGTTCAGGTGCCACCGGAAATTCCACCGGATGTGCCTCACTTCATCCGGATGTCCGTCCCCGTCCTCTGTTTCTGAGGACTATGGTTACCTGGTCCTCAGATCTCTGCAGGGTAAATCTAGACAGCTAGCTAGACTATCTGTCCAATCTGAGGACTCTGGTTACCTGGTCCTCAGATCTCTGCAGGGTAAATCCAGACAGTAGCTAGACTATCTGTCCAATTGAGGACTATGGTACCTGGTCCTCAGATCTCTGCAGGGTAAATCCAGACAGCTAGCTAGACTATCTGTCCAAATCTGAGGACTATTGCGTTACATTGGTTACTCACCGCATCTCTGTTAGGGTTTATCAAGACAGCTAGCTAGACTATCTGTCCAAGTTTTCTGTTGACGACTAAAACTACTTCTGGATGTACACATGGACATCCGGCAGAAAATAAAAGACGTCTTGGATAGACCAGTATTATGGGTTTAGTGATTTGTGGGCCGATTCTGCTGCAGATCAATGTGCCCTGGTAATGAATGCAGCTCGGGCTGCAGAGTACCTGCAGGTAGGCCTGTTGGCAGCGCTGGACGAGCTGGTGGAACGCAGGGGTCCGGAGGTGGGCGTGGATGTGGGCGGGGTTCAGCCTCTGCAGAGCCTCCATGATGATCTCCTGCAGGACGAACGGACTGAGGACACCTTTCGCTGCTCCGACACAGAACTGGTACACATAGTTGACTCCTGACAGGATGGACAGGCAGAGAGAAGGAAGAGACAGAAATGGATTGGAATTGAGTGTAAAAGACAAAGAATAAGGCTTGTTAAAGGTGCCCTGCCACACCAAACTGACTGTCAATAAAACTCTCTTGTTCATGGTCATTGTAGTTTGTGTACTTTCTAGCTGGGTTTCTGGTGTGTGCTTCCTCCGGTACCAAGCTCAGCTTGCCTTAACAATCTTACACCAGTAAACAAACCTATAACCTCCCTCTTACTGCTGTCCCTTCAAGTATGTGCAGACTCACCTAGCCTGGCAGCCAGTCCCAGCAGCCATTTGACGTCCTCAGTGTACGGTGGGCTCCTGGAGAAGTTGTTGGGGTGGTCATTGTGAGCCCTCCTGCCCAGCATCTCCAATGCCAGCATGCCTTCACACAAGAGCACAGGAGAGATCCCATTTGTTCAGTTAACCCATTGTACTGTATGCACATTGGTTAGTTAAAGTAAGACAGAATCATAGGACACAAACTCCTCACCAACTCTGTAGGCAGAATGCAGGTAGTGCAGGCCCTGTTGGCTGATTGGCTGGCTGTGCTGCTCGTCCTCTACTGGGAAAGGAGTGCTGACCAATGAGCCAGGCTGGGAGGAGAGCGGGGGCAGAGATGTTGCCTGTATGGCCTGGATGGTGGGGCCCGAGTGGACGCTGCCTACTGGAAAACATGACAGGCAAATCCTACTGTTGAGCATGGACCGACACACAAACCCATCCCATCACTATAAAGGTTTAAAACTTAGGCTACATGTACATCGCTACGGTTTGGTTTACAAACAAATATGCCCTGCTCTAGCGCTTCCCCCTCTCATTCCCCCTGCTCTAGCGCTTCCCCCTCTCATTCCCCCTGCTCTAGCGCTTCCCACTCTCATTCCCCCTGCTCTGAGACCTTGAGATATGAGGTTTGGGCGATAGTTTAAATGGAGATTAGTTCTTCTATTGGAGCTTAATTATATTATACCAGAATTTCCGCTGGTTGCATGTCATTTTGGCCAATGTCTGTTTTCTTCTGGTCTATAATAGGGCTGATGGAACGAATTTAGAAAATTGAATATAATTTGAATAGTAAAAAACATCAATACTATTTGAATATTGCAATTACAATTCAAAGACGCATACAGCTGTCAGAGTTAGCTTTGACTTCATATATTACGTTCCAACAGTTGTATTTCTCAGTAACTTGCAAGACGATAGTGATCGGTTTACAGAAATGTCAATAAACCAGAGCATGTTTTTCTCCAATCCCAGAATGCAGTGTGGACTAGCCAGTCCTTCCTCCGCAGCGCTGTGGAGGAAGGTCTGGCAATGCGAGACTATGTGGAGCTAAAAACATTTGTGTACACAGAGATTGCTTTCGGCTCCAAACTGCGCTTTAAAACAAAAACGTAGCAATGTCAATACCTCACAACAAGAACACTGATAATTGCTGGAGTTAAACACAGATGAAACACACACACAGTGTGTAGTCCTGACCTGCTACAGTCGTGCTCAGGGGTAGGCCGGTCTCAGCGTGGTAGGGATGGACGGCGATCTGAGTCATGGACGGTACGGGGACGCCAGGGAAGGTCACAGCCGTGGCTGCCATGGGTGGCTGGGGGCCAGTGGCCACTGAGAACGGGTACTGGGCTCCGATGAAGGCTGGGTGCATACCCTGAGGAGGTGCACACACACACACACACACACACACACACACACACACACACCACCACACACACACACACACACAACACAAACCCACACACACACACAACCAAAACACACACACACACACAACAACACACACACACACAAACACACACACACAGCTTGAGTGAACCACTACCATTAAATAGTCTGTGTAGCACAAATAATGTTTGGCAACAGCAACAGATCTGACACAAAATTCATCAATTATTTAAGTCTATGAGGATTTTATAGACTAACCAATCAATTATAATTAAGAAAAATAACAAAATCTCAGTTCGTAATGAACAAAAATCATCATAATTAGCAGCTCTAAATGTAACTAATGTTTTCCCCCAAATGCTGGACTTTATAATTGATTCTTTTAACAGGCGCACAGCTGAGTGAGATCGGCATTCTGAAAGTGGTCCAACATGTCAGGTTATGTACACTGGCTGACTGCGCCCATTTATGTAGTTCTGAAGACCCAAACTGTACTTTCACATAACAGCAGTGGATACTTAGGGGATTCTTAGCTTTTTTCATTATAAAAAACACAATTCCACAAATAACCCAATAGATGTGAGAAGAGTCCTGACCTGGGGATATGCAGCCCCAGCAACAGGGAAGACGGTGGGTCGGGGGACGTGCTGCAGAGGGTGTCCCAGGTACTGGGGGGTGCAGACGGTGGGGAGATGGGCCTGAATGGTGGTGTAGGGGTGGAGGCCCTGGCTGTGGGGGTGAGCCATGGCCTGGCCAGGCATGGCGTGGGACTGGTAGATTGTGGAGCCCACAGAGATGACGGGGACGACGGCTGCTGCGGTGACCGAGGCTGTGACTGTAGTCACTCCCGCAGACTCCATGTTGGCTCCGGTGTCCAGGACAACACAGGTGGACTCTGGTGGCCTCCTGCCCGAGCCCCCGTTGGCCCCGCAGCGCCCAGAGGTCTCCCGCTGTTGGGCCGAGCCCCCGCCCACTGACTGCTCATACAGCCAGTACCACTGGTGAGCCACCTCGAACAGAACCTCTGGGTACACGCCTCCACCCTTGGCTGCTTCCTCTACCGCCATACAGGCCTTCTCCAGCATCGCATTGTCCTGGAGGGACAAAGGGACAGAGCCGAGTGAAGAAGAGGAGATCCCTGTGGGTTATGCATTTACTTTAATTGCTACAATAAATCACTATAAATCTTCACTAGTATCCGCAGGTTTCACAAAGCTACATAGCTTTTCAACCATGTAACGGAGATGTGGTTGTGTTTTGAGGAGTTGTGAGAGTCGCGTACATGAAGACAGGAAACATCACTGCTTCCATTGCTGCCACCACAACGTCTTTAAACACTATGAAGGGTAAAAAACACGAGCAGTGAAGTTCCCAGGAGTTTGTGTTATAGCTGACTCTTTCCTGTAAAAACAAAGCTCTCTCTCTCTCTCTCTCTCTCTCTCTCTCTCCTGTGAAATGAAGCTGCCTTCAATTGGGGTCGGAAACGTTGCAATCTATAAACAATCTGACGTTAAACAGTAGTTGTGAAACATGAAGTCTTGGGGGGTTAAAGAACACAACAGGACGTCATGCAAATCATCAAAAACAATTTTTTCCCCAATTGTGTGCCTGGAATAATGTATTATATTCTTTGTCTTACAGTTAAAATAAAATGAAAAATGCACTGCTGTGGACATAGTTTACTTCATTAATGAACCAGTGGGTTAGGTATTTGACAGAATCAGGGTTGGGTGCATCCCTACTAATATTATCAGAAAAAAGAAAAAGAAAAAGAACATCACATAACAGAGAGAGAGTAATAACAAAAATATTGCATGATTGTACAGGAAAAGTAGGCTATGCAATCTATTTCCTAATAGTTCACTTGCTAGTAGTCTCGCTTTGACAGACCTCCTCCACAGCACAGCGAAAAAGGGTCTGGCTAGTCCACACAGCTTTCTGGGATGGGAGAAATACGTGCTCTGGTTTATTGGCATTTCTTTAAACCAATCAAAATTGTCAGATGCAAGTAAAATAGCCTTGGGAAGGAACTTGTTTTGGAGGCCTAGGCTATTATGCAGAGGGGCAGGACCCGCATCTGGTGGTTAGCGCCGCCAAGGCCTTTATAAAGAAATGCCAATAAACCAGAGC
>NC_045749.1:23374072-23381650 GCF_008692095.1 Etheostoma spectabile | reverse complement strand
CCCATCCCAGAATGTTGTGTGGACTCAGACCCTACTCCGCAGCGTTGTGGCGATAGAGCTGGCAATACAAGACTTTTGTCAACCCCGTCCCACAGTACCTGCTCTTTGCACTGCACCAGGGCTCTCTGGATTTCATTAGGATTGAGGGCGTGAGCGTGAGGCAGGCAGCTCAGGGCCAGCTCGGCTGCCGCCCGAACCATGTTGGGGTCCCTGGCCCGCGATGCTCGGTCAGCAAGGGACGCCACCTCTGGAGGGGTGAGATGACCGTCCCAACACTCCACCAAAATGTTGAGGGCAGCGCTTCCAATCTCCATGGCCTGGCCTGAGAGGAGGAGGGGAGAATGCATCATGTGGGCAGAAAGGAAATATATTAAGAAAAACGTTGCTCTTGAAAACACTCCTGCTCACCAGTGATCCAGGACACGTGGGAGGAGTAGGTCCTGGACAGCCAGTTGGGTGAGACAAAGTTGTGAAGCCCAAGAGCATACAGGCCAATCTCAAAGGCACACAGGTGCAGGTTTCTGTGGGGCCCCTGATGGCCCCCGCTGGCTGACGGCTGGGTGAAAATGGAGGTGGAGGAGTTTCCTCCGGCTTTGATCAGCACCGTTTTGGCCAGCTCAAAGTAAAAATGGGCTGCTGCCTCTGATGGCTGGTTGGGCACGTGGGGGGCATGACACTCTGGACGTCGCCCTTTGTACCTGAACACAGGGAAATATGCGACATATGAATTAGAAATCAATCTAAGTTGTTCATGATAATGACACAAATAGATCTACTGTTAATGAGATTTTGACCTTTTTTTTTTTTAGAAAAACCTGCACAAAAAAGCATTTTGATCCTAATCCATCTACTTAGATTGGTAAAAAAAACTTGTATTTTCATAATTTGTCCTCACTTGAAATGTCTTAATAACTAGACACTAGGGCTGGGCGATATGGAGAAAATCAAATACCACAACATTTTTGACCAAATACATAAATATCAATATTGCAGCAATATATATTATATTTGGTGCTTTCACAAAATACATACACAACAAGCTTTTTGATAAATAATCTTCAGTAACAGTAAAGACAAATTGTAGTTGTAACAATTGTTGTAAAGACAAATAATAGAACAGTCCGGTAAGGTATGTAGTTTCGTATCCCGATATCAATATAATATAGATATATTGCCCAGCCCTACTGGATCCAACAACAGCCAATCTGAAGGCTATTTAAAACTATTTCCATTGTATGAGAAGAATACCAACTAAGGTAATCGGTGAGTTCATTGTTTTGCCCCTGCTTGTATCTCAGCACATTGCTGAACATCTCTATACTTTCCCTTTCTCTTTGGCTTTGATAATGTTTAACTCCACTGTGAACTGATCTGTGCTTTACATCTGAGGTCTGCGTTTTGCTCAAGTCAGAACATCACTTTATTAAGGTGGATTTAGAGTTGTACATTAAGGGGTTATGTTGTGGCCGCGTACCACCTAGTTGCACTTACTTATTAAATAGAAACACACGGGGGCTACAGCAGATATAGATATATCACTTGGACACCACAAGAGCTGGGACTGGTCAGCTTAGGCTGCTTGCGTGTTCTCATACAAGATTCTGATGCTGGAGGACATGGTTCAGAGTGAAGAAATTATTAAGGAAGTTAAAGGGTAACTACTGTTTTTTTTCAACATGGACCCTATGTTTTTTGTGTTTAATTGACTGATGGGAACAACAATCTTTGACATTGGTCCAGTATTACGCGAGATCGCTGCAGTCGCAGCAACGAAACAAGCTACAATGTAAGTTAATAGGACAATAGTCCAGCTTGTATTTAACAAAAGTGCTAGTTTTGCCACTTACAGGATCAGATTAATATTCTAAGTGTCTGACAACATTCTGGAAAGGATTTCTAAGGAGGCTGACCTTTCAGTTAAAGAGTAAAATCTTTTTTTAAACATAAAACATCTGCAAAATTGTGTTCGCTAAACCCACTAGACACCATGTAAAAAAAACAGTAATTTTAGCATTGTAAAATACACTTCATCCAAAGTTGAAACAACAAAATAAAAACTGCGAAAATCTGCTTTTTGGGTCGTCTCTCCACTTTAACAACCATAACAACTCTACATTTGGTTAAAATACACACAGTTTATCAATTTACATGTGAAATATGTTGGCATTATACACGCTAAAAGTATTGTTTATTTATATGGAGTCTGGTGGGTTTATCGCTAGCGACGTCAGAGTTGTTTCTGGCTAAACAGAAAGCTCTTAAAAAGGTCGCTCTCTGTGGGGATCCTTTCCATAATGTTGTCAGACAGAATAATAATCGGAGGCTGTCAGTGGCAAGAAAAAAACACCAAACACATTTTCCGTAGGGATAAATTCTAGCCCGGTCTGTGGCTGCTGGTTACAGCATTCACGCTTAACACTGGACCGATTGTTGTTCCTATCAGTAACTTACACACAAAAACATAGGAAAATATGGTCCAGGTTGAAAATAACGTTACCCCGAGTAATATTTTCGTTTTCACTAACAACACATCTAGCAAATACATTTCCATCGCAAGCTTTCTTCTCAGTGCGAACCCGGCTCTCTATCACAGTGAATGAAAGAAGTAATGAGACAAGGAGAAATAGAAGTTACCTGGATGTGACTCCAGTTCTATAAGTAGGTTCATAGCCCACCATCGCTCTGTATCACAAAGTCAATGAAAGAATGTAAACACAGTTACAGTGGGGAATAGGATTTAAAACAGGATAAGGCCAGATCACGTACGATACATCTGTCTATTGGTGTAGTGTTGACATCAACAGGTCAAATAAGATGCTCAGCTAGAAAGAAAAATAAAAACTATGCCATATGCATCTACAGCGGGACTCGTGTTAACCCCTTGTGTCACAGTAAAAGAAATCAGCTTTAGCCTCCTTTATAAAACACCCTGCTGGGGACCACAGGTAGACAGACTGTCTGCAAGTCAGCAGATGCCAAAAGATGAGAAATCAGTCACAAGTAGACCGCTGTAAACAGACAGACTTTGTTTGGAATTCAATCTGCTGGGTTACTGGTCATTCCAGTAACCCAGCTAGTGCATATACTTCATATGTCATAAGCCCTAATCGCACGGGATTTGTATTACCTGGTGACCTTTAGTCATTCGTCATTATTTTTTGACTTAATTCTTTGGGAAAAATCGTCCATGTCTGTAATTTTTTAAGTAAAAATTCCCCCGCAAATGACCTACCATAGCTCGCCAAACATCGAGGTCTTGTGAGGTTAGTTCCGTGCAACATGTCGTATATCAGTTTTTCATGGTTTTTGTTTTGTGTGTGCCTTTTTATCCCTCTTGCGTACACGGATATGGGATAGGTCCCCAGATGATACTAATCCCGTGCGAATAGGGCTTTAATGACCTGATGAGGAGAAAGTCTGTGCTTACCTGCTGGTGTCAGTGCTCTTGGCCCTGGCCCCGCCCCCTGCCCTGCGAGAGCCGCTGGAGGAGGAGGAGCCCAGCGAATCAGACGATGAACTGCTGATGCTGTCACTGTCCTGGCCCCGCCCCCATGAAGTTGCTGCCCAGCCGCCCCGAAGCGGCCGCCGGCTGAGGGTGGGGGAACTGTCGGAGGTCGTCTCAGGAGCACTGCTGTCAATACTCGCCATGCCTGTCCGAACAACACACACATCAAATCTTTGGCCCTCGATCCCGATCCAATTTTACAAAATATTGAAACCAAGTCCCGATCCGATACTTCGATACGTCTTCAACCAAACCCATTTAACTTAGTAAAGCTAGATTATGTTTTGCCGCAAATTGTGCTCAGCTGATAATTCAGCAATCAGGTGACTAAAGGATCGGAGTCAGGTGTCCGGGGTGAATGCCAATCCCCGGTCAGTTAAAAAATGCCCATACTGGCTCTGATAGGATCCATCCCTGATCACTAGTACGTCTGCAGGTTCATTCTGTGGCTGTGAAGGGGTTTCAGAAATATGACCAAGAGAGCAAGAGTACTTTGAAATCAATTCTTTGAGACATTAAGGATATCTTTGGTAACCCTCAAGGGGCAATTTCTTGCACAGCAAGCAGTAACTACCGGGAAAACAATAAAAAATAAATACTATATAAAAATCCCATTGAGTTATTTACAGGGCCAATGGCAGCAGGGACTAATGAGTTCTTAAAAGGTCCCATGACATGGTGCTCTTTGAAGTCTCTTTTATATAGACCTTAGTGGTCCCCCAATACTGTATCTGAAGTCTCTTTATATAGACCTTAGTGGTCCCCCAATACTGTATCTGAGGTCTCTTTATATAGACCTTAGTGGTCCCCTAATACTGTATCTGAAGTCTCTTTATATAGACCTTAGTGGTCCCCTAATACTGTATCTGAAGTCTCTTTATATAGACCTTAGTGGTCCCCTAATACTGTATCTTAAGTCTACTGTCTATTGGCATCTTAAATCTGCAGACTGACTGGCAAATTCTTCAAAGTCCCAAAAGTAGGAGTAAGTTAAATGGATTCTCTGAAAAAGTGGAGGTAGTGCCAGTGTAAGGTATGTGTTCTGTGTAGAGAATATAGAGATTGAGTCTACCAGTGTGTTTCTTCTTCTGCCGGACAGGTGAGCCCCAGCAGCGCTGGCTGTACCCACAGCGCGCCCCCAGAGCCAGGCGACTGGGCACGGTGGCCTCCGGCTTAAATGGAGCCGTTTCATTCTGCTGGTCACTGGATGAAGGAGGCCTATCTGCCACTGCAAAAAAAGGACATGTACAGAGTTCTTTTACTATCTAGGGTTAAGCAATTGATCAAAACAATAATGTTATCGTGATGTGAGACCAGATATCGTCTTAGATTGGGATATCGTAGTAAGACATTTCTTGGTTTTACGAGCTGCAATACAGTAAAGTGATGTAATGTTTTAAACTTACCAGACTGTTCTAGTTGTGCTATTTTTTTACCCACTTAGATGGACTCAGACTGCCTGCGTCAGCTCTCTGACAAAAACGCAGATGGCAAATCATGTAACGGGCGAACATACTTGTGGGTGTGTTTTAAGCTATGGTTTTGAGGCGATGTGAGAGTCCCGTACAGGAAACAGGAAACATCACTGCCTCTAGTGCTGCCACGACTAAGTCTTAAAACATTACGAGGGTAAAAAAACACAAACACTGAACTGCCTCTGAGTTTGTGGAATAGCTGAATGTTTCCTGCAACAGCATTTGCTCCTCTCTCATTTCTCTCTCTCCTGTGAAATGAAGCTGCTTTCAAGTGCGGTCGAAAACATCGCATTCTATAAACAACCAGACAAAAAACAGTTGTTGTGAAATAAATTGTCTGCCTCTGTTTTGTTGGGGGGGGGTTTAAGAACACAACAGGACGTCACAACAATGGGCCATTTCATTGACAAAATGTCAAGCCAATAGGAATTCTTGGAATATGGCATATGGCACCCAGAGAAGTTCTCACCATGCTCCCTGTTCTCCGCGGTTCTCTCTCCCGTTGTACTGTTCTGCACTGAGTTCAGATCAGCCTGATGAGCCACCTGTTCCCCAGCCACCGCCACAGCAGAGGAAGAGCTGGATGAAGTGGGGGCCACGGCGGTGGCAGACGAAGATGAAGGTGCGTGTTTGGAGGCCCCTCCGGTGGCCGCGCTCGCCCCACTGTGGCTGGCTGCAGTGTGCTTGGACGGGCTGCGCTGGCTGCCGGCTGCTGGCTTGCTGGAGTAGAAGGAGCTTAACGTCTGGGGCTTGTGGGTCTGACTCTCCCTGTCCAACAATTTATCCAGTATCTGAAGATGGGAGGAGAGAGACAGAGAGAGAGAGAGAGACAGAGAGAGAAACACAGGAACCCGGGGACACAGGGAGTGAGAGAGAGAGGGGGGGAGAGGGAGGGGGACTTGTTAATTAAAGAAACCGGAGGAGAAACTTCACTTCGTACACTCCCATAGCTGCCTTTGATTCTTAGTGATCTCTTGGTGATTTTGGAACATCTGGATTTAATAACTGGAATATTGAACAACTGTTAAGGTTTGTTTGGGTAAGCAAACACCATATGTCCATTTAACCTCAAAAACGTTTAGAGTGAGAAAATCATTCACTTAACACTTTGTGTCTGGGATGAAGTGTTGATCATTAAAGGTCCCATGGCATGAAGATTTCCCTTTATGAGGTTTTTTTAACATTAATATGAGTCCCCCCAGCCTGCCTATGGTCCCCCAGTGGCTAGAAATGGTGAGAGGTGAAAACCGAGCCCTGGGTATCCTGCTCTGCCTTTGAGAAAATGAAAGCTCAGATGGGCCAATCTGGAATCTTGCTCCTTATGAGGTCATAAGGGACCCCCCTCTCCTCCTCAATAGCATTTAAAGCTACAGACTCAGAAATGGCACATACTAAGGAAAGCTCATTGTGGGACTGGCTCTAGTGGCTGGAATTCTGTACCAAGGCTGAGTTTTGGGAAAGAGACTTCAGATACAGTATTAGGGGACCACTAAGACCTATGTAAAAGAGACTTCAGATTTAGTGTTACGGGACCACTAAGGTCTATACAAAAGCATCCAAAGAGCACCATGTCATGGGACCTTTAAATGTCCCATATTGTAAAAAATTAAATTTCCATGTCTTTTTTAATTATAAAGCAGGTTGAGCTGCTATATAAATACTGTGAAAGTGTCAAAAGACTCAATCCACAAAGATACGCACACAGCCAGTGTTCAGCTACAGTGTCTTTAAACGAGCCGTCAGGACTACTGTATGACTACAAACTCTATATGAAGTTTTCCGATGGGTTTGTATAAAATGAAAAGTTTAAGAAAATTGAGAAAAAGTCCGACAATTTTACATTTTTACAGCAGAAGGCATTCGGAGCAAAGATGCAGATGAATTGAGAGGTTAAAAACAATGGAAAAATGACTCTAAAAGCCAAGCTGGTTGAGGTAATAGTGGGGGAGTGGGTAAATGTGTGGGTTTACAGCCCCACCCTCTGGAGAATGAATATATTTTATTTGTGCCTGAGTAGTGGGTGGAATTTGCAACCCACCTGCCAATTTCGGAGACTTTTAGTCTTACGGTTTTTGCTGCACGAACACTTTTAGCGGAGACAAATAAGAAAGAGAAAGAGAGAAAGAAAGAAAGAAACAAAGAAAGAAACAAAGAAAGAAAACAAAATCAATGGGGTTCCAACAGCGTCCTGCACTGCTTGGGTCCCTAATTACAAAGTTGATATGATGGGCTTGTTAGCAAACAGTTGCATGCTTACTAAAGATGTTTCCGATACAGATACCAGTATGGGAAAAGCCTCTGATCCCGCCTAAAATGCTGTTATCAGCAAGTACTTGAGTTTATGCTTTGATCTGATACCATGTAATTCAGCCCAGAAGAAATTCTACTTTCAAGTAGTTCATTTAAGTTCTTTTTTTGTTAGGACTGACTGTCAAACTGGATAATCGAAATTCTACAGTGTTCATTGTTTGTGGGGTTCAAGAGTTTAACCTGAGACAGGCCATACAACAATGGTAGAAATCTTATCACATAAATACAGGAATAGTAGTACATTACTGTTAAAACACAATTATATATATATATATATATATATATATA
>NC_045749.1:23373668-23374062 GCF_008692095.1 Etheostoma spectabile | reverse complement strand
TATATATATATATATATATATATATATAGGTTTTTTAGCATGCTGGTATCAAATGGGTACTCAGAATTGGCCAATACGTAAGTTCTGGTATTGGAGTCAGTATTGGGAAGAAGAAATAGTATCACAACGTCTCTAATGTAATAGCAGCAGACACAGAGCCACACTAACAAACATTTAGTCCTGGTTTGCTAAATGCTCCGCTAGTCACAGCTAGTCTCTAACTGCGTTTGCTGTTTTTTCAGTTAACGTTAATGAATTAAAAAGTGGTCTACTTTGGCTCGGCTACAGCTCTGTGTCTGTCCCTCCGCTCCGGTTTTGTGTTGGAGTTTGTCACATTCCAAAATCGTACATTAATAACATTAACATGCCCAGCCTGCCTATGGTCCCCCAGTGG
>NC_045749.1:23356222-23373658 GCF_008692095.1 Etheostoma spectabile | reverse complement strand
TGATAGGTGTAAACCGAGCCCTGGGTAATCTTCCCCCTTAAGGTTGCCTCCCCTTTCTCTGCTTTGCCCGCCCAGAGAATTTGGCCCACTCATGAGAAAGAGACATCATGGCTTTAAAAACATGCAAAGTGGCAGCTGGTCAAGACTTCAGATACAGTATAAGGGACCACTAAGGTCTATATAAAGAGACTTCAGATACAGTATAAGGGACCACTAAGGTCTATATAAAAGAGACTTCAGATAGGGTCTGTCTATATAAAAGCATCCAAAGAGCACCATGTCATGGGACCTTTAATTTTGACTAAGATTTTCATCTTCACTGTAAATGCATATCGATTCCAAATATCAGTTATCGGTTTCATCACCAACTAATAATTAGTACCGGTATTGGCCTTGAAAAAACAGTATGGGTTGATCCCTAGTGTAAGGATAATGAGGCTTCAAAGTGATCTTATTCTGTATTTCCCCAGCAGAAGCAATTCAATGTTCTGTACAAGGCTCTCTATGTGGCGTTTCCCATAGTTCCTGGTTGCTTCTGTATGTGTAGGCCTGCACAGGAACTCAGTTTGCCTGCTGTACACATCTACACCTGGTGGATGAATAAGAAAAGCTGGTGAGCAGGCTGCAGACTGCTGTCTCTGCTCTAGGGTGCGATTTGTGAAAAAAAAAGCAGAGGAAGGGTGGGGGGGGGGGGTTCTTGATCATGCACAACAAAACAAAACATGCCAGAATTAAATCCCCTTTCCAATACCACCATGGATATAGTGCCAGTAGGTCAGCCATGACAAAACACTTTTTGATGAATTTTTTTGAATCTCAGAATGAAATAGCCCAACGTGGTGCCAACATAACACACCGCGCTTTCATGCCGGGAGAGCGGAGTTCCCTTTGCGGCGAAAACAAAATACTTTCACCCAGGAATCGCTTCTTCAGGAGTGTTTTAATCCAAACCAACATCATTTCCTTAAACTTCACTAACCGTTTTGGTGCCTTAGCTTAACTGTCGTCCGCACGACGCTCGCTTATTCAGCCTAAACTCCACTACCACCGTCGCCATCTGGCGGCGCCTGTACCCGGCTCACAGTCACCTATTGGCGGCTGAACAACTGCTGCTGGTAGCCGGTGTCCTGGAGCTCTGTAGAGACTACATACAACCAGCAACTGCTGCTCAGATTATCCTTCTAGGCTCTATAGACTGTTCACGATACAGGGCTG
This sequence comes from Etheostoma spectabile, assembly GCF_008692095.1. Classification (NCBI taxonomy): domain Eukaryota; kingdom Metazoa; phylum Chordata; class Actinopteri; order Perciformes; family Percidae; genus Etheostoma; species Etheostoma spectabile. The sequence goes on along the minus strand of NC_045749.1, from coordinate 23,372,443 downwards.
TACTTAGTTACTAATATAATATATGGTCTGTTGGTGAAGTAGCATTGATCACTTGATCACACACCCAAAACAGAATCATTTTCCATGTGTAAGTACTAAAAACAGGAAAAGTTGCATGGTTTTCCAAGCACAGCCCAAAGCTCTTGTCCTATTTCTGCCTTTGCTCTGCCTGGCTGGCTTACTAGAAGAACACATCTCATACATAGTGTCATTTTCTTTTTAAATGTTAGAATGATGATTGTAGTGATGGCTACCTTCTTGAGCTTGCTCTGGTCATCCTTATAGGTGATCATGAGAGCCAGAGCCAGGTCACCTTTCACCCGCCTCGTTCCTTCACACAGCAGAGGATGCTCCGCCTCGCTCACGGTGGTCTTCATGCCTGCAGACACACACAGAGGGTGGAAGAAAGAGGAGCGATTACAGCAGGAAAGCGTGGGGGAAACACATGGCACAGTGGGCGGTATGGACAAAAGATAGGGAATGTGATAAAAGTGGTGAGGAGGGAAGAAGAGAGTGACAGAATTGAACCCAGACAGAAATGAAAGAACAGGATGAGAATAAATGTACCAAGTGCAGCGACCGCAGCCTCGAAGCCCAGCTCCTCATCACCGGGCATCTCGTTGTTACGGTTGCGGCTTGGTGGACGGGAACCCGTTGGAGACACAACTGCACAAACAATATGGTAATAAAGTAAAAAGGGAATGTTAATTCTTAAAGTTCTCAATAAAAAACATAAGCATGGTCAGAGAAATAACAGTGCAACTTTTTCAGTCACTACGTTGCCACTAGGTCAAGATCAGATAGACGGCACACACACACACACACACACACACACACACACACACACACACACACACACACACACACACACACACACACACACACACACACACACACACACACACACACACACACACACACACACACACACACACACACACACACACACACACACACACACACACACACACACAGTCTTTGTAGGATATTTGATCTATTGTTCAGCTTTGGAAAACTAATGGCATGGCTGTGACTTATATCCCAAATATCTATGAAGAAAACTAGATGGCTTTGCTTATTTGAAGTATTAGACCAATTTTTTAAAACTAGGCAAGACAAAAACGACAATGAAAGTAAAGGGTACTTTCATTGTTTTTTTGTCTTTACTGATGAAAACTACTTACCCAGGTAGGTAGCGTTCAATGTTTAGTATCTTGAACTCCGATGACCAGACAGTAATTGGTGCTTACCTGGGGTACACAGAACATCAAAGATGAAGCTGGCCAACATGAGAGGCAGCACAGGTCTGTAGTCGCAGAAGTTTCCGTCTCGGAGCTGCTCGGCTCTCTCTCGGATGGCCGACATCTCCACCAGGCCCAGAGGAATCTTCTTCAGCAGGGACACCACCTCCGACTCCTGGTAGGCCAGCTTTACCTGGTCAACCCACACACATGCACTCAGTTTAATGCACGTTGATGTCTCCTCATGCTATAGCAGGTCTACTCCTAGTTTGAATATAATATACCATAACCTATATAATAGGGGTGGAAAACAAATGGATTTACGTATGTATTGTCATTTTTTTTTTTTGCAGATTTTATAAATCCCTTCTTTTCCTTGGAATCAACTTTTTTAAAGATTTAGTGCAGCTGGCTTCTGGCCCCGGCTATATCAGATACACCGATGTGATTGGTGCAGCTGGCCTCTGGCCCCGCCTATTTCAGATACACTGATGTGATTGGTGCAGCATTGTAGTCATACCTTTTTGGCATGTTGAATTTGTTTCCCCTTATTGAGAAACAAGTACTTTTTAGTTAATACAATATTAAAAGAAATAAAGGAGTTTTTACTCAATCATTTCAAGTTGTTGCAGCAACTTTTTTATTGTGAAGAACAGAATTACGGTCCAGGATGCGTTGCATAGTCTGTCCACCAGAGGACGCTCTACAACGGCCCTGTTGGCAATACAGATTTTTTTTTAATTGTGTTTTTGTTTAAAAGGACTTTAAGTTTCATATCTTAAGTTTGTATTTTTATACATTTTATTTATCAGAACTTTAATATATTTGATGTTCCTCTGTTCTGTTGTGAAAATAAAACAAATTATTATCATATTATTTTACTACAAATAACTAATGTTAGGGAAATCTGTTCATGTTGTTACACATTTCTGGATGTTGTTTTTTTTAATTTATATTGGCTGATATATCGGCACATCAGATCTTTTAAATAACCAAATATTTGTATCTGTATCAGCATTAAAAACTCTTTATCGGTCGGGCTCATTAGGCATAGTCAAAGGCTTTTGAGGCCATCTAGTTGCATTGTGGGAAAACCCTCTCAACAAATGACCAGACAGCAGCCAGCACATCCTGCCTTCACACGTTAATAATGCTAATGTATGGTACAGCCTCGACACAATGCTTGGCCATGATTGCCTTTTTTCAGTTACAGTGCTGCATATACGGGATATCATTAGGTAATAAAAAATGCATTCATTTATAAACATTTATGAATCAGCTACAAATAATAATAAATGATACTCTACAACAGTTCAATGCAATTAACGTTTAGGAGGTTTAAGATAGCGATCTGTGCAAACAGAGTGTGTGTGTGTGTGTGTGTGTGTGTGTGTGTGTGTGTGTGTGTGTGTGTGTGTGTGTGTAAGAGTGAGAGACCTCCAGAGCTTTGGTAGACGCCGGTGGTCTCTGGAGTTCCAGGGAGAACATGCCGGTGCAGAAGGCCAGGTTGTGGAGCTCCACTCGTTCGCTGAGGACAGTGAGGAGGAAGGCGGCTTTCGACAGCGTGTTAGTGGCGACCTGTGTCTGGCGGCTGGTCGACACCTTGCTCTTCTTACCCTAAATCCAATAACCAGGAAAATTAATAATGATGTCAGGACATGTGACAACACTTTACATCTGACAAGTAAATTCACACTTTTAATTTTCAACAGTCCATATTTGTTTACTGGCACAGTAAAAATGCCAGTACAAAACAGATAGTACAAACAGAATAATCTGGTGGCTTTCCTCATGGCTCAATATCCCACTACACAGTTCAAGATGCTGACTGATGAGTTTGGAAGATTGAGACTGTACAACAGAAGGGGAGAAAAGAAGTCAAAGCACATAGGAGAATGTGTGGCAGGGTGCTGGGACTTTATTTACCTTAGTCTGTGGCTGCTCCACTTTCAGGTCTGGAGGGTTGGCTAACAGGTCTCTGGCCAGCTCCACGGCCAGGCGGCACGCCTCATTACTGTAGCCATGAGCATAGAGGGCCTCGGCACATGCAAACAGCACCTGCACACACGCACGCACACACACACACACGTAATGTAAAAATTGCAGTAGCGTGTCTGCCTGAAGCAGATGATGGAATATGGTTAAATGGAAAACTGCCTTGGTATGACATCATATGGAGCCAAGAGTAGAAAAACTGCTGAAACTTGTGCATTCAGAACAGTGGGAAATCTGAGGTTTAGGCTCACATGGATTTGTTATAAATACGTGTGCCTCATTATTTGAAGCGTAGGCCATGTTTAGCGTGAACATCCAAAACTGTAACATTTAGTAACTATGACATAAAATGCAGAAAAGCACTAAAATTATGGTAAAAAAGATGTTATGTTAAAAAAATACAGTGTATGACACACTGGAATTGGATCAGTACTTGGTGTCAGAATAGGCATCGGGAAGCAAAAAATGGTAGCTCTACATAAAAAAAAAAATGAAGACTGTTCTCCACCAGTCAGCTGCCGATACAGAGTACTGATCCAATTCCACTGTGTCATATATTTTATTATGTTTTATCAGCTGTATACTACTCTCCCTGTATGGATTTGATATGATTTCAATCATACAGATGTCCGTAAGAATACATTCACACTTGGTCTTCCTTCCTTACCTCCATGCGCCCCTCCTGCTCCAGTGGTTTCATCCCTGCGAAGATGTCGGGCTCCTCCTCTTGGTGGTTGTCAGCTTGCTGTCTGTCTGCCCCATCCTCTGAGGCGGCACTCAGGTAGTATGCCTGATAGTCGTCCTCACCCACAGCTTCTCCAACTGCAGCTCCCGCTGACGCCTCTGCTCCATGGTTAGCTGCACCACCTGCAGGTGCTGCCCCGCCCCCTGCGGCTGCAGCGGCGGCAGCGGACGCCGCCTCTCTGCGGCCCCGCGGTGGCTTGGCCGACGTTTGAGTGGCGCCTGATTTGGCCGTAGTGGTTGAGGTGGAAGGCTGGGTACTGCCAGCTGAGTCTACATCTTCATCTTTGTTCTGGACTGGCTCCAACTCCAGCTCTGCTTCCTTCTCTGCAGCGCTGGACATGTCCATAACAACCACCACTGTCTCTTTGGAAGGGAAGCAAGGGGGACCGGTCTCTGCAGCAGAGCCGTGGCTGACCCGCTTGGTTTCAAACATCTTGCTCCCCGCGCTGCTGTTGCCGTACTTGCGCGAGTCTCGGAGCAATGGGCTCGGGGAGGGCAGCATCTCTGGTGGCGGGGGGAGGAACTCAAACGTGTTGCTGGCCTCAGCACCCAGAGCCAGACTGCACCCGTCGTCCAGGCTGAGCTCAGCCATATCCGGCTCCAGGGAGCTGTCCTCACTGCTGGTGCGCCGCTTGGCACTGGCATGCTTACCCCCTCCAATTCCTCCACTTCCCCCGGAACCACCTACAGATGCCCCTTTCCCACCTCCCTGTGTCAGTTTCAGCTTCCCTCCAGAAGAGGAACCAGGACCTTTGTACATGCACTTCCCTCCTCCGTCTTCCAGGGACAGAGAGACACCCCCTCCTAGACGGACCAGCATTCCTCCCCCTCCGCTCACTGACAGACCCTTCCTCTTGGTCAGTATGGTCTCCTTGGGTCGCACTGCCACCTCCTGTTGGGACGAGTGACCTCTTCCTTTATAATCTCCCCCAGCCCCGCCGTCCGCTCTCCCCCCTCCCCCGGGTTCAGATGCTTCTCCGCTTGCTCCTGCAGCAGCTTTGACTCCTCTCTGGTGCTGCACTGCCCTGGACCAGCAGAATGTGGCACTCTTCTTATCAGCACTGCAGTAGGTGATGCTCTCCAGTGGGTAGGCCACCTCCCAGTTGAAATAGCAGGACTCTACAGCGGGCTTGAAGCCCTGGAACAGTTTATCCAGGGACTTGCGATGTTGTCCCCGCTTCACTATCTCTATAACTTTCAGGTGCCACTGTTTTAGCTGGCCTGCCAGTTCCAAACGCCTGGAAAAGAGCATACACAACCTTCATTATTAAACCCTACTTTTTGGTTCTTTGGAACATGGACGCTCTTCCCCCATGCATTGTCTAAGTGCATGGGGTGGTCTAAGGTGTCTAAGTGACTAACATGAAGAAAAATCGTTAAAATGGTTCCAGTATTGAGCGAGAACACTGTAACCGGACCGCAACAAACGTGTACTGTCAACTAGCGTCCACTGAAAGTTCTGTTTTTGCCGCCGACAGGCTCATATGATTATTCTAAGTGAAACTATTATGGAAAGGATCCCTACAGAGATAACGCTTTTTGTCAAAGAGTAAAATATGTTTGTTTAGCCAAAAACAGCTCTGAAATCGCCATTGACAATTCCACCAGACTCCATTTGAATAATAAATACTTTTAGCGTGTTTAGAGCCAGCATATTTCCCCATGTAAACAGGTGATCTAAGGTGTTATTTCAACAGAGCTGACAAACCAAGACGGCTTTTAATTTTAGTTTCTGTAGACTTTGAATGAAGTGTCTGGTAGGTTTGGTGATAAGGATTTCTTTAGTTTCACGTTAAACAAAAAAACAAAACAAAAAAAAAGACTGACCACTGTATGGTCATTTCCATATGTTGTCAGACTAATAATCTAATCATGTCAGTGTCAATGGATAAAATTGGTCTGAATTTGCCCATTTACGTTACATTGTAGCTTGTTTTCATTGCTGCCGACTGCAGCGGTCTTGCTGAACACTAGACCAATGTCAAAGATTTGCTGTTCCCATCAGTCACTTAGACACAAAAACGTGGAAAAATAGTCCAGGTCCATGTTAAAAACAAAACAAAAAAAACTGACGTTGCCCTTTAATATTTACTCCCATCTTAAAAGGTGTTAAGATAAATGCGCTGATATTAGATAACTTTCCCATTCATGACCAAATTCTGTGACAGTCTCTAAGCAGTGTGTAGCCTGCAGTCTGACCTGCAGGGGCTCATGGTGGGGTCGAGCACTGCCAGCCTCCATAGCACCACCATCTCATCACACATGCTGGCGCAGGCGTGAGCCGCCACCTCGGACTGGCCGTTGCTGCGCCCGGTGTGGCCGCTGGCGCTGCTGTGGGACGCTGAGGTCCGAACACTGTACCACCAGCTGATGATCTGAACACACACGGTCAGACGACTCAGTGAGGTGTGTGTCAAACAATGTACAGCATATCACAGGTTAGAGCTGGGCGACGTGGAGAAAAAATAACTATCACGATATTGTTGACAAAATACATCGCTGTTGAAATTGAGGCAATATTGTAGGGTTGACTGTTGGCGCTTTCACAAAATATTTACACAATGAGAGTTTTAATAAATAATCCTTAATAATGTGGATACAATAACTAAGTGGGTAAAGGCAAATAAAAGAACAACTAGTAAATGTGGTAACCTAGGAGTTAAAGTGGACCCTGAGCTTAAATTTGACAATCAAATCAAAGCAGTTGTCAAATCAAGCTTCTTTCATTTGAGGCGACTGGCCAAAATAAAGCCAATTTTGTCAAGGCACATTTTGAAACTGCAATCCATGCCTTCATAACTACACGGCTGGACTACTGTAATTCACTATATGTGGGGGTTAGTGGGTCCTCCATCACCCGTCTCCAGAGATACAAATCAGCAGCACGTCTTTTAAGCGGCACACGTAAACATGAGCACATCTCCCTATTTTAGCTTCACTACACTGCTTCCTATTCATATAGGATCCATTTTAAAATTCTGTTATTTGCTTTAAATCACAAAATGGTCTTGCCCCGCATACCTCTCTGAGTTCTACACCCTTATAAACCCGTCCGCGCTCTCAGGTCAGAGGATCATCGCTCCTGACTGTGCCTAAAACTAAGAGTAAGCTCAGAGGGGACCGGGCCTTGCTGTGTCTGCCCCTAGACTATGGAATGATCTGCCTTTGCATGTAAAACAGGCCTCTTCTTCATCTGTTTTTAAATCCCTTCTAAACCCATCTTTTCTCTTTGGCTTTTGACACATAGTAAGATGTGACTTCTTTTACTTGTTTCTATTTGCTACTTTGTGGTGTTTTAATTGTATGGTTATTAATTATAATATTTTGTTTATTTTCTGTACAGCACTTTGGTTGTTGTAAAGTGCTTAACAAATAAAGTTGGTATGGTATGGTAAGTTAAAAAAAGGACAATTTTACTGTAATGCAGCCTTTAAAACCAGGAAAAGACAACACTTATGTCATATCACGATATTACAATATCCAAAATAAAAGATGATATCTATCCTCATATATCCATGTTGATATAATATCGATATATTGCCCAGTCCTATCACAGGGACCTTTATATTAAAAGGTCCACACATGAATTCTATATGGAGGTCAGAAGTTTGGAACATTGCCCACACAATGCACTGACATGATTAAAAGTCATCAAGTTGTCCATAAAGTACCAAAGACATCATAAATCCTCAGCGAATCGTAGCATATTGTTCCCTAAATAAGGTTGCGCCCTATTGATTTGCGACTCAGTCCCCATCCAGACCTACCCTGGTAAATAACATCTGTAAATATTTTTATCCTGTATACCAGTGTTTCTCAAATGGGGGTACGTGTCCCCCTAGGGGTACTTTGGAGGACAAGGCTATAGCTGCTTCTGTCTTTTTTTCTACAAGTTTCACGCTTTACACGCTTTTGTTGCCGTTTTGAAATTTCTCACCTTTATTGATGGTTTTATTTATTTTTTCACCTATTCTTGCTTTTCTTCTTTACTGTTTTTTTCATCTTATTTGAATTTTTTGTCACTTTTGTCGCCCTAGTGTTAGCTTCCTTCTTTTTACTGAGTTTTTTCCGAAGTTTTTTTTATCATTTTCCACTTATTCTTGTTTTACTTGCTCCTTCTACCATCTTTTTCCAAGCTTTTGTCATTTTTCTTTTTTTTGGCACCTTTTTTTCCCCATCAGCATTTACATTTTTTTCAGGTAGGTTGTTAAGTAAGTTAAGTTAGTAAATCTATTGCTGATATGATGTCTTGTTCCTCTTTATACCAAGAAGGATTCATGCTGGGTGGGGGGGGGGGGATACATGGCTTAAAAAAAAACTGTTTAAAGCGGGTACATTATTGAAAAAAATCATAAGACCCTCTGCTGTATACTGTATGGATGAAGGGTTAAATGAGGAGAGTGTGTGGTATTGGCAGATGCGCTTTAAAAAGGATTCATATCAGGATCTGGGGTAAAAAAGGGGGACTGGAAGTTCTCTGGTTTTAAGCAATATTTCCCCACAGCCTTGAGATTTTTAAGCATTACCATAATTAAAAAAAAATGCCACATGTATGAAAAATATAAATATGAGAATTGTTCGAATAGGTGGGGAAATCCGACCCCGTTGTCAACTTAATTTCCCTCGGGATAAATAAAGCATCTCTATCTCTTTATTAACACCAACATACTCATGAGTGTAGTTTTTAAATCGTTGCACTGGTTTACACTTAGCAGCTCGAGCTCTTGTCATGTTGAGGATGTACCTGTTCGTAGGTGAGGCACTGCTCAGTGAGAATCTCCAGCAGCGGGGCAGCGTTACTGTCCCGCCTCTTAAACATCTCCCGGACGATGGACAGAAGGTTCCAGATGCCTTCTGGCTCTCGGCCCCGCAGGGGTCGCAGCAGACACGCCCACTCAGCAGCAGCCGGCGGCTCCGTGGACGACAGGTACATGGAGTTTACATCACTGTGGCGCGCACACACACACACACACACACACACACATATAAACACACACACCAACACAGCACTGGTTTTAGTCAAGTAACACATAATGTAAGAACTAACATGTGTGATAGGGGTTAGTGGAGCCTTTAAGAAATGCTTTGAAGTGGCAATAGACACAATTTTTTCTTGTAACATATCATTATGAAATTAATGTTGATTCAGCAATTAGATTTTTTTATTTTTACATTCATTTATTCAGAAAAGGTTTGCTGAGAGGAACCTGATCCCATTCACAGAGTCACCCATTCATACCTGGAAGCTGCCCGGTACAACCCTAGTCAGATCTGCGGCCAGATCAGACTGGGGTTGTACTGGGCAGCCTGGTTCAAGGGTGGTAATGACGGGGTTCCCTTTCCCCACCCAGATTTGTACCCTGTTGGTCTGGGGATTGAACCGACAACCTCACGGTCACAAGCTCGCTCCTCTAACAAAACTGGCAGTCCCAAACATAGATTTTTTTGGCACCTATAGCACATTGCGCATCAGCACAACCCTGTAAACATAGAGGCTTCAATGGAGAGAAAGGAGAGCATCGCAATTTTTTTTAAATCAAATTAATTAAAAAAAAAAATCATTGTTAACAGGGTGAATCAAGATTGCGATTTTATAACTATTAATCGTGCAGGCCTAGTTTCTATTGGAATTCTTACAGTTGTTTCTTGCTTTGGACAGTGGACAGGCTGCTAGTGGTCACCATGCTGCTAAGGATGTATGAATAAGTAACTTTTGTTCATACTTAATACTTGTTCATATAAATCAACAGACAGAAAATATGTTATTACCGTCTCCGGTGTGCAATTGAAATGTATTGTCTTGTGTTGTTGGTAACGTTAGTTCACCACCTGGAAACTGGACCTCTATATGAGACAAGTGGTGTGTACCTGAAGACAACAGGCGAGGGCCCACAGAACTTGTGCAGAGTCTTTTTGATGTTGTCGCTGAGGGTCGACTCGTCCAAATACCAGGTGCTCTGGTCAGACGCTGAAGGGCCTGCTGTCGGGTCTACACACACGGACACACACACACACACACAATATCAAAAGATTCTATTTCATCAAATTACAGCGACAATTTGGCAGATTAACAATTGCTCTGAGCAAACCTTCCTTCCAACACACCTCTCTCCATGGACACCATACACAACAGACACTTGTCCTGTCCCCTCCCCAACTTAACTGCCATAGCTACTCAGCTCTAGGCTCAAACTGGTTCAAATTCTTGTTTTCAGAGAAAATGTTGAATGAAATGATCAAACGTTCTTCTCTGGTATTAATATCAGGCCATGCACGTCAGGACGACTCGAGCTTGCTCTCGTGCTGTATGTCAGGAACACACTTGTCTGAACTGCTGTTATACCTGGAGCTCCACACACAGTGTTGATGGCAGTAGACTGAGAGGACAGCAGCTCATCCAGCAGGCGTTGAGCTGTGGGTAGGATCTGGAGACACAAAACTGAATGAATACCAAACATCTTTTCAGATACAGTACATAACATATATACATCATAGAGACAGGCATTTATAAAGCTGGTTTAGAACATGGTTGTTACCTGCTGAGGCAGCTCACTGATGAGGTACTGGGCGAACTTTTGGAGCTGGTCCCTCTGCAGCCTGGACAAGGACTCAGAGACTGGAGCCCTTAGACACACTGCTGATGCCTACACACAAACAGACAGATTGAGAGAGAGAGAGAGAGAGAGTACAAATTACTAGTTCATTTTCCTGATTAACAAAAACAAAAGTTGAATAACACACTTCTAGAGACAAACTAGCATGAGACATTTAAAAAAAATTTTATAAGAAGAATGTACATCACATGTGACATGCAGCAAAGCGCCGCAGGTCGGAGTCAAACTGCAGCCGGTGCGCAGATGCGTAAACCTCTATATATGTGCACCTGCTCTACCAACTGAGCTAACCCGGCCACGATGTGATACGTTTAATAGAATTTGTTTGTGTAGACACACAACTCACATTGTGGATCCTGAAGAGGCAGAGTGCTACCACATGAGCACACCATTTGGCCCCAGCGCCGCAGGTGCAGCTGCAGGAAGTGATGCGGCAGCGGTCAAACATGACCGCCACATTGTAGGCCCCTTTAGACTGACCGGACTGACTGGACACCACCGTCGCACTGAGATGGAAGCCTGGTGAAAGAGAGATGGTCACAGAAAGACAAACACAGATTTATAGAAGACAACAGGGATGGGTTAGACAGTATTGTGTAAGTATGTTATTACTGAAAGGTGCTACTATTAACAACATTTGTAATGTACTAATGACCGATTTATTGATACAATGAAAGTGAAGGGAGTGTCTTTACCCTCCAGTTGTTCTCGGGTCAAATCTGACCCAAAGTTTAAGAAGTTTCTATATCAGAAATTTGAGTTTCTTTCAACAAAATTGTAAAACAAAATAACATGGACGGTTCACTACAACGCTCTTCACTGATCTGATTGTCTGTTCTGCTGTACATGCAGATGAATGTCTCCAGTACCTGGAGGTCTGCGTTTACAGGCTTCAGAAGGGTTGGAAATCTGCCATCTTGATTTTGTCGGAACATCAAGATGGGCTGAGACTGAGTTTTGCGACCCCCTTACACCAAACGACCGAGACAATGGTAGCACCCCAACTCTAGCAACACTAACATTCCAATATGGGAAATTGGTTTGTGACAGTAGAGTCGCTTGAAAAATAGTTTGGTTTAAGTTTGACATAACTGCGCAGAATTGAAATTGCGACTCCTGGGTAAGGGTGACACCTCTACCCACCGATCTGCAGAGGGTCTTTGACAGCTCTGATCCTGTAGAGCTGTTCTCCACGTTGGAATTCATCTGGACTCCCATTAGCCAGGCAGGAATATAACCTGCAGCAGGAGGAGGACAGAGAGACAGAAGGAAGATGTGAAAGGAAGATAAAGAGAACCGAATTAGTGCGTGAATCACAAAACTAAGCATATCTACCCTGGTAAGATAAGAAAACCTTTATTTGTCCCACAGCGGGGAAATTGCGGTTTGCAACAGCAAAGATAAGATCGTGGTGGGTCTTGTTTGTCCATCTATCTGTTCTAAGCCTGTTATCTTGTTCAGGGTTCTTAGGGTGTTGGAGACCATCCTAGCTTACGTATGCAGGTGTATAACCATGATAGGTCAGGAGTCTATCTCTGTTTATTTGCCAAATTCAGAAAGAATTTCTGGATGTTTCTCGAAAAAAACATAAAATGATGCCAAAATTGGTTGGGTAGGCTTGTTCTTCTTCCACTTGTTAGTTGGGGCTGTAAGGTGGTGTGTGGTGTCCTGTTCTGTCTAGGAAACCCACTCAAAATGTAGGACGTTTGCCAAGTGTCCTTTTGGAAAGTCGTACCTAAAAAATGTGAAAGTCCTACCTTGAGATGCCAAATTTTTTCCTGAAAGACCAAATTTCTAAATATTTCAAAGCTACAGTAACTGTGGACCACCTTCTGTGGGGAAGTCTCTAACTGAGTCCATCTGTCTAGGTTTGTCCGAATGTGTGTGCTGAACACAAAATGCTAAATTAGGGTTGGGTTCTGAGAGCCGGTTCAAATTTATATTTTGGTTCCTGTATGGCAAAGGACTTGGATTTTATAAGCAAAAACACCTAAACAACACACCAAAAACTTTTATCTGTCTGAACTTTATCAGAAAACAGCAGTATACAAACCATTTAGATAAGAGTAGCATGCTCCTCATGTTTAGCTGGTGGTGGTTTTATCAGTTTTCGCCAGTTTGGTTGTTGTCAGGTTACAGTATGTTGTCTTGTCTTAACTGTAACAGCTCATCGCAGTATTAAGTATTTAGCGAGAAGAAACAAGCTACAATGTAAGATAACGGGACAATTATCCAACTTGTATTTAACTTCACTAAAGAACTCGTTTTGCCATTGACAGGATCAAATTAATATTCTAAGTGTCTGACAACATTATGGGAAGGATTTCTAAGGAGGTCGACCTTCTGTTAAAGAGTAAGATCCTTTTATTAAACATAAAACCATCCGCCAAATTGCGTTTGCTAATGTCATTGGAAACTTTTCACTTTTTCAAACCTTAATTAAAAACCCAGTAAAATGAAGGCAGAGGGACTACAGCACAGTCTGCCTGCTGCTGAATTGAAACCAAATTTAATCATTTTATTTTGTCAAAGTCTGACAGCCAATACATTACGATAAAGAGGACACGCAACATTCATGGCCTTGGGATGACAATACAATCAATAATGCATTTATCTAGACTTTTATTAACATAAACCTGTCTCATGGTGCACAGAGCTTTGTCAACAGAGGGAGTAAAGACATGTTCCTTTCAGAGTACATGGCACCAAATACTGATTAGGCGCAGAATAGCTTGGAATGAATAACATCACCATTATCACGATATTCAGTCAATATCCTGGTGGCCCATTTACCCACACAGACTGGGACTTTCAGCGCTTGGGAGAACCTGTCAGATGTATGAATGGACTGGCTGGCCAAATGAAAATGCAGAGCTACTTGGCAGAGTAATAAACACAAAACACGTAGGTGTAAGGCTTTTGGAAAAGCGCATTTTTGAAAAGAGAAACCTCAAATGACGTCAGTGTGTGGATGTTTTCTTGTCATCTCTTATCACAAGAGACCAACTGTGTTTTAACCCTCATGTTGTCCTCGGGTCAAATTAACCCGTTGTCCTATATCAATGTTGTTTTTAATTCCCCAAAATAACATGATTGATTCCACACAACGCTCTTTGCCAAGTACAAATCTCTACTTGCATTAATTTTGGGGCGTCTTATTCAATTTTATGGCATTTAAAAAAAAATTGAAGTGTTTTTGAAATAGTATTGAGTAAAAGTTGACATATTCCAGTCTGTGATTATCCATCAACATCCATTCCTTTAATTTTAGTCTAAATAATTCTTAATTTCTGCTTTTCTAACTCAAACATTAGGTAACATTTCCTATAAATGAGGTTTATTGACCACAAATTCCAAAAATATCTGTTAAACTAGTTAATAAGTTAGTGTTAAATAGTGTTAAACGTCAAAAAAAGAAGAAAGTAATGCTCAAATGAAAAGTGGGAAAAAAACGGTAACAAGAGTTTCATCCAATTTGATATTTTCAACTGACACATACTGCGTGACGTGGAAGTGATCTCTACTAGGACGCTACCAGTTCTCTTAATACATCCATGTATTCATTTCAGCACAAAATCGGAAATTGGAAAAGGTAGTCGTTATCAATTTTTTGTTTTGGGAATCCATTTTTTACTTTTGGTTTCATTTTGAAAAACTAATTAACGAAGGATACACGGGTTCAACAGGCACATCCCTAATAAGGAGGGAAAAGAAATGCATGTTACGTGCGTTCTCACCTGATGTCCTCCTCATTCTCGGGGAAGCTCCAGTAGGCGATGCGGAGCTGGAGCTGTTCTGGGACGGGGGGGTAGACCTTCTCCACCACCTCAAACGGGATGTGGAACGCTACCTGCTTCGCTGACAACTCCACCAGTGGAATCACCTGACCATCTGAGGAAGAACACAATGTGTATAGTGTTTGTGTCTTTGACTTTCTCCTGATACTATAAGCTTAGACAGTTTGTTCCCTTGTGTTGTCAAATGACATAATTCATACCGATAGAACTATATACAGTACATGTTTCAGACGGTCGTGTTTTTGGTGCTTTTATCTTGGAGCAACAGTATTTTTGTTGGTGCTGATAAGGTTCCCCCCCCCAACAGATTCAGGGCTGCAGCCCTGTATGGCTGAGGCAGTTACAAAGTAATGTAGGTAATTCATGAAATAAATATCAGGAACCATGTTAACCTTCATGTAAAATAGTAGGGGTGGGAATTTCTGGGCAATCATTTTTATGTGCATTTCCATGTGTGATTTTTAAAAATATACATATAAATCTACAAATGCTAAATCACTTCCTAGACAAAGCTTAGACTTTGACATTTATTTGTCACACACAAGTGATGAAACGTTTTGTCTACCGAGGTTTTTATTGTGGAGTCACCCCATGTTCACCTTACCATGCCGAGTTCACCTTCTCTCCCAGTGGTCTTCCATGGGGGCGGAGTCATGTTTAAAGGTGAGAACAGGAAACGTGAGGGGGTCAGACGTAATGTGATAAAGTCCACACCGCCTTTATGTTTGCCTAATTATTTTATGACTGTCTTATTAGATCATGTTTATATACATAATTGTTTTTCTTTCCTTTGGCCATTATTGTGTTTTTTGTTCTGCCCTCTTGCCTAAACTCTAAGTTGTTGTCCATACTCCTGTCCTCTTCCAGTCACTGGGTTTTCTGATTTCTACATGTCTGGAGACGGTAACTTTTAAATAAAAAATCTAAACATTTAAAAAAAAGAATTGATTAACTTATCTGCCTCAATTGGTCTGAAGCAATTACTTTTTCCCACCCCTATAAAATAGATATTTTATGTTATACTAAGCAACTGATTTTCCAGCCAACAATTTACCACTCACTATTAATACTTCTGCTGTCAATGACAACATCAATCCTGTTGTATTTCTCTTTTCATGCATGCAATGATTTCCTTTTGTGCAACAAGTCAAGGATGAAAACTAAACTACTAAATGTTTAAGATTACATTGATGTCATTAGTTGTGGTCTTTTGGATGTGGGGGTAGTATTATGAAGGTGCAGCCTGTCTGATCTCCATCACCTTAATACCTTATTATAATTCCTGCAAAATCCTCCATTAGAAAAAGGAAGCAGAGTGTGCTATTTGAATGTCTTTTGTACATTACAGGAGGAGCAACTGGGACCGTCTGACTGTCAAACAGTAAAGAGCTAAACCTGAAGAGAGAGGGCTGGCTGGGTAGTAACAGAATCCATGTCGCTAGTCTATGATTGGCTGTTGCAGCTTAATGACAGCAAGCTGTCCACCTATCAGCTGCAAGCACAGAGGGAAGCCGCTACGACAGCTGTTTCCGTAGCTGGGGACTCATTCAGTGTTTTCACTGGGTCACTAGTCGTCTCACAGCCTTCCTCATCTCCTCCCAGCTGACTGTACCATGCTGCCATTGTTTCCCTTCTCGCACCGATAAAGGTTTTAAATACAATATTTTTTATTTGGTGTGTTACAGATCACAACTTTTGTATGTGCTTCAAGTCCATTTATCATTTTTCAATGTTTGTCACTTTTTTTTTGTTTTCAACACTACGTAACACTAACTTATAAATTTTAGTTTACAGTTATTTTTGGAATTTATGGTCAATAAACCTCATTTA
>NC_045749.1:23353233-23356212 GCF_008692095.1 Etheostoma spectabile | reverse complement strand
TACCTAATGTTTGAGTTAGAAAAGCAGAAATTAGGAATTAATAAGACTAAAATTAAAAGGAATGGATGTTGATGATAATCACAGACTGGAACTTTGTGGATTAGCATGCGGTTTCAATCTGCAAGAGAGAAGTAACCGAAAACCTGGTTTATCAAATAACGTTGGTATTAAAACCGTTGGTACTAAAATCAGTCTCTAACACTCTAAAACCAGCCTCCTATGCTCTAAAACCAGCCTCTTACGCTCTAAAACCAGCCTCTAACACTCTAAAACCAGCCTCTAACACTCTAAAACCAGCCTCTAACGCTCTAAAACCAGCCTCTTACGCTCTAAAACCAGCCTCTAACGCTCTAAAACCAGCCTCTAATGCTCTAAAACCAGCCTCTAACGCTCTAAAACCAGCCTCTAACACTCTAAAACCAGCCTCTAACACTCTAAAATTAGCCTCTTACGCTCTAAAACCAGCCTCTTGTGCTCTAAAACCAGCCTCTTGTGCTCTAACCACCTCTGTGCTCTAAACCAGCCTCTTACGCTCTAAAACCAGCCTCTTGTGCTCTAAAACCAGCCTCTTACGCTCTAAAACCAGCCTCTTGTGCTCTAAAACCAGCCTCTTACGCTCTAAAACCAGCCTCTTGTGCTCTAAAACCAGCCTCTTACGCTCTAAAACCAGCCTCTAACGCTCTAAAACCAGCCTCTTGTGCTCTAAAACCAGCCTCTAACGCTCTAAAACCAGCCTCTTGTGCTCTAAAACCAGCCTCTAACGCTCTAAAACCAGCCTCTAACGCTTTAAAACCAGCCTCTAACGCTCTAAAACCAGCCTCTAACGCTTTAAAACCAGCCTCTAACGCTCTAAAACCAGCCTCCTACGCTCTAAAAACAGCCACTGGGACATCAACAGTTGAGGACTGAACTTGGCTTAACACTGAGGACAGTCTGATTAGATATTTATGTGTTTGCACTTTTTAAAATCATTTTTATTGTAGAAATAAAAACAAAACGTGTTTAAATAATTCCTTTGTCTTTTTGAGTTTATTTATAAGAGGTTTTTTAGTGTGGTATGAAGAAAGAAAAGAAAAAAGTATTTGGCTATAGTGCCCAGCCTTTGACCCACTAAAAATGGTGAATGTTGCAGGAAAGCGAGCTGCAGCTATGAATAAAATATGACCCTAAGTACTTTGTTAAGTTGTGCTTGCATTAAGTTCTACGTCCAGCTACAGTTTCGGTCGTGGAAGTTCTCAGTCAATCAATAAAATGCTGTGCATTTCACCTGATGAAACCCTACAGCATGTACCTGCCCATACCATGCGTGTTACTCTTCCCCTCCCCCACGTTATTTCAGCTGCACAGCAGATGGCCAACAGGCTCTGCACACACCTGTCCCTGTCCTTGTGCTCCCTTTCCTTTATAAGAATTAAAAAGCATTGCATTGGGTAGGACTGTTCTCTCCTTCTCTACTGTTGAGAAGGTGAATCTTCATATGCTGAACAGATTGGAAAGGCCCCTGAGCCAAACTGGGGATTTGTGATATTGGGCTAGATAACTAACAGACTTTTTTTGACAGATTGGCCAGTTGGCCTATACAAACTATCAATGGCGAAAAACCTTCAGCCCCAGCTGGCAGCTTTAGGGATGTGACAATAACCGCATCACCGCAGTGATGACCTCAGCGCATTTTTCTTTTAGCTGGCGAGGGAGTGAATAGATGTCGTGTGATATATATAATGAGAGCAATAATCATTGTGTAGTTATCCTCATTGACTGTCTTCTAGCCTATATTCAAGAGATTATGGAGGGAGAAAAAAACAAGTTTCTCGTCACTTCAGCTTTGCACAAGAGGATGGACGGTCCATTATATAGGATTGTTGTTTTATTGTTCACTTTTAACTCACTTTACATCATCTGCCATCTCTTTTTCCTTTTGTTTTTCCTCACAGCGCTACTTATACGCTACTCTCGCGCAGCCACACGGGCTCTGACGTCACTCACTTAAGGTCCCCCTGCCGTTCTCGGTCTACGCTACTCTTGTATGGGGGTTGCGGTTAACGGCCAAAGAAAGAAGGAAAAACAACACTGTCACAGCCCAATCAGACACTGTTAGAGATTACCTGGTAAACTTAGTGGAACAGTAAGCAGCTAAAGAGACAGACATTTCCCTCACGAGTTGGTGAAAATCAAACCAGAGCTAAAAAGAGGGTAAATATTGGACTTACATTTATCATGTGGACACTAACACCACAATTTGAAGTATCTGGATGCACTATCTGGATAATGACTCTGGTTCCATGTCTTAACTTTTACACCTGGTGCTGATAAGTGTTCTAATTATCTCAATTCTGCCCAAGTTGTGAAACTTTTTAACACACATATTTGGTGAAGAAATTCCAGTTAATCTATGGAAATTTTAGAGAGCATTACATCCTTGATTATTATGTTTTTTTAACTTTTGAACAAATATACTGTAAAGCCACCAAAAGTTGTATTAACTGCTATCTTCATGCCATATATCTTTTAAGGCAATTGGCCAGGCCCAACCAGAGGAACACACTAATGCAAATAAGTAGTGCAAATGAGTAATGGGCAATCACGTAGGAAGCAAGAGAACTTTTTATGGACCTGGAGTGAATAGGCGGCCATATTTGACCATTTCTTTCACCATTTAGTCCTCTGTGCCATGTCTTGTCACATGACGCCGAGCCTGGCATCATGTCATATGTATTATATGTATTATTTGATACCGTCATAAAACTTTGGCATCTTCACTCAAATATAAAAATCAAATTCTGTGGGTTTGAACAATGTTTGGCTGCACAGTAAACTGTCTGAAATACCACGTGCATAAAGCACAGTAGTGTATAGAAAATTTTGTACGAGGGCACTTAAAGGTCCCATGGCATGAAAATTTTACTTTTTTTTTTTTTTACATTAATATGCGTTCCCCCAGCCTGCCTATGGCAATGGTGATGGGTGTAAACCGAGCCC
>NC_045749.1:23351719-23353223 GCF_008692095.1 Etheostoma spectabile | reverse complement strand
GCTCTGCCTTTGAGAAAAGGAAAGCTCCGATGGGGCGATCTGGAATGTTCACCTTATGGTTACCTCCCATTTCTCTGCTTTGCCCGACCAAATGAGCTAAGTGGTAGTTGGTCAAGGCCACACCCCCAGCCTCCACCTTGCCCCTCTGGTAAGTTCAGAACATGACATCACCTTACTGTAGCCTGTAAAACCAGGTAAAGACACTTACCATGTTACAATATATCCACAAACTTAAGACGATATCTACTCTCATATCACGATATCAATACAACACCGATATATTGCCCAGCCCTAGTTCTGTGTATACCCTTTTTTTTTATTCATTTAAAGATGGTCTATATCAGAGACGTTTCATTTACGGGACAGTTCAGGTGCTGCCGGGGGTTCTGCTGGATGTCCCTCATTTTCAGCCAGATGTCACCTTCTACTCTTTTGTGTTGGCGTTCTAAACGGCAGTCACTCGGGAAACATGCTCCGTGCTAAAACCAAAATGAAATTATATTTATCTGAGTTCTCATGACAGACATTTTAATTCCACCAAAAAAAAGTTCCTTCTCGAGGATATTTTGCAGCGGCACCGTACCTGCGTCCCAGACCATGTGATTGGTTTAAAGAAATGCCAATAAACCAGAGCATGTTCCTCACCCATCCCAGACCTGGCGATGTTACACTAGAGTTAACTTCTGTTATGATTTGACATAACATAAGTGCCATTCACACTGTAGCACATGGCTTTCTGCCTGTTGATGGGTTAATTAAACAAGAACATGGAGGAGTTTCTGGAGAATCACCGGGATTCTCTCCTCACAAAGAGAGAGAGAGAGAGAGAGAGAGACAGAGACAGAAACAGAGAGAGAGATGGCTGACTCATAGGAATATTGCGTTTCGTTAATAACTTATTTTTATTTCTTAACACTATTTAAAACATGCAGACTATTTGTTCAGCTGCATTTACTTTCACTGGTCTCCTCCGTCTCTCTTTCACTCACGCGTCTCTCACATAGGACACACACACACACACACACACACACAGGATACTTCATTAACACTACAAACCATATAATCATTAAAATACACAGCATAAGTGCTCTTCCAAATGACTGAGATTGTGACTGGAGTAGCAGTTTGAGGATTAATTCGTTAAAAACTGCCCCTATGATTTTGTTTTTTTTCAACGAAAAAAAAGGTCAGCGACTAATATCTCAGTCCTGATTTGAAACATAGACATCAGCAACAGGCAGTACTTGGAATATTACAACACTAACCAGTATGTTTCCCATTGTAATACTCCACTTGTTATGTTAGAATAAGATCAGAATCAGCTTTATTTTTGCCAGGTATGAAGACACATACGAGGAATTTAAGGAGGAGGAGATATAATATATAAAGGTTTGCCAGCAACAGGTAATACTGACCATGACCTTTAACCCTGTTGTCATTAACTTCAGTAAAGTCTTTCATATGGAATATTTCAAAGTATTTAAAATGAATTGAAGTGTGTGTG
>NC_045749.1:23348980-23351709 GCF_008692095.1 Etheostoma spectabile | reverse complement strand
TGTGTGTGTAAATAAATCCTTGACCAACCTTTAATCTTGACAGTAGGGGAGTTGGGTCCAGCGGACTGCTTCCTCCATCCTCTCCAGTTCTGACAGAGGCTCTCGGCCTCTGAGATGAAGGAGCACAGAGAGTCTTCCTCGAACCGGTCCGAGTCTTCGAAGGAGAACCTCTCCCCATCCTCCCACTCGGCGAACATCAGTTCCATTACATCCACTTTTTAAACGGCTTCGAAGTCCAGAGGACTGCGACTTGAGGCCACGGCCTTCCTTCAAAACGCAAGGGGAAACCCGGCGGACAGTGTCCAACACTCGGGGAGAATCAAGCGTCTCAAGACTGGGGGAGGGGAGGCCACTAGCAACCAAAACACAGCTGAGAGGCTTACCGCTGGGCCCTCACACACAGCTACATAATACAAACGGACAACGCGGTGGTCGACTTTAAATAGTCCGTAGGAGTATGCACACAGCAAAACCACAATTAAAAAGTATCTTTACGTAACTTTTCTTATGTTTAGAGGTGGTTTCGTATTTTACTAGTCATTTAGATGAATCCCTTCATGCTGCCTGGCTGAGTTGTGGCTCCCTTTACACCCTATTACTTACACAGTAGGCCCCGTCGTCGGTTTGACTGTAACGTACTATTAACGACTGCTGCCGCTGAAAGGACAAACGAGCCAAACTCCCCAGCCAAGTATTGTTCAACTTACTGTCAAACAGACCGAAGAGTGTGGAGTGAAAAACTGAAAATGTCCACCTACTAACGTTATGCACATAGAGTTGCGACAACGGTGGCTAGGGATATGATTAAATCTTTAAGAAGTCAATTATTTTCTATAAGAAGTCGGTTGTTTTCCTTCATCCCGGCGTCCTGCTCTTTTCAACCAATCAACTGGACTACATTGGGTATCTAGCTAGCTAGCAAGATTATCTGATGTAGCATTAACTGTTAAATTACACCTATCCTGAAAGTGTTTAATCTATTTCACAGCAATATATTTTAAACGAGTCAGTGTCAAAAACATACGTCGCTTTTGTACTGCCAAATGTCTTCTTTGTTCTACATTTAGTGTGCTAGCTAGATAAATGTTATGCTGGGCTGCTAATGCAAATCATTTAGCCGACGTTAGCTAAAAGGCTAATTATGCTAATAACTGCATATTGTGATACCACAAACGGCTGTCATCTGCTGCAGACGACTATACTGAGGTTAGTTATAGTTTTAAAGGGACGACAGGTTTCTTTAGGTCGGTTTACCTTCGCTCTCCTTCGATACAACTACCTTATATTAGCTAAGCTATATGTGTTAGCTAGCAATAGAAAGCTAACATCCAATCGGCTAACTTCAGCTAGCTTGAATATTTGTTTACATTGACTGGTGTTGCTATACACCTTTCGTACTGTAAGGACTACATGCTTATTTATATCACAAATCTTCTGGACTTTTGCATTTTCTTAGGTCACATACGGTTCATATTTCGATATTAATCCCCGCTCCTAGCTCAGTGTTTTCCTTTCTTTGTATTAGTATAAGAGACGTTAAAATCTGGTATATTCCTCAGTCAACTCTGGTGCAGAAATTCTGATGAGTCCTTCAGATGGCCTCCTTCCCGACTGACACTGGTTGTCAGTTGCCTCTTATAATCGTCTTTGCCTCTAAATGTTACCGGGATCCCCAGATGATTTCCCGTATCCCTCACATCCAGGCTCTATCACTCTGCCGGGGGAAGATGGCTCACCTCTCTCGCAGCTCCTCCTCCATCAGCTGATCACAGCTTCCGGCTGCCAGCTCCACACAGGCAGTCGTCCACTGATGGCTTTCAGCTCGGATGGGAAAGAGTGCCGTCACGAGAGGTGTCAACAAACTGAATGGGCTACACTCAATCATACCGTCATGTAGAGCGACATTTCAAACCAGTCACTGGACATTTAAATTCTTGACTTTTGATGAATTTAAATGACCTTACTCCACAAATAAGCCCCGACCTAAGAGCTTCTGGCCACATTACTTGAGGAGCACTGCATGATCGTACCCTGTTGTCAAGGTGAGCTATAGTGTGGAAGAGGATAGGGCCTAGAATTCTGAGAATAAAGTCAAATTCTGAGATGAAAGTCAGAATTCTGAGAATAAAGTCAGAATTTTTAGACTAAAGTCTGAATTCTGAGATTAAAGTCAAATTCTGAGACTAAGGTCTATATAAAAGAGCCTTCAGATACAGTATTGGGGACCACTAAGTTCTATATAAAGAGCTTCAGATACAGTATTAGGGCCCACTAAGGTCTATATAAAAGAGACTTCAGATACAGAATTAGGGGACCACTAAGGTCTATAAAAAGAGACTTCAGATACAGTATTAGGGACCACTAGGTCTATATAAAGAGACTCGATACAGTATTAAGGACCACTAAGGTCTATATAAGAGACTTCAGATACAGTATTAGGGGACCCTAAGGTCTATAAAGAGACTTCAGATACAGTATTAGGGACACTAAGGTCTATATAAAGAGACTTCAGATACAGTATAAGGGACCACTAAGGTCTATATCAAAGAGACTTCAGATACAGTATTAGGGACCACTAAGGTCTATATATATAAAAGCATCCAAAGAGCTCCATGTCATGGGACCTTTAATTGTTTATTTTCAATTTAGATATATTCAATTATTACCAATGCATGAAAGATTGTTTTGTGTCTGAGTAGCTGTTTAAGTTCTTTCTTTTCTTTCGGTGC
>NC_045749.1:23342201-23348955 GCF_008692095.1 Etheostoma spectabile | reverse complement strand
GGCTGCATGGCTCCTGTCTTGGAGAGGGTCTAACATGTGTCAAACCTCCATCATTTCAGATGATATTGTGCTTAATAGTGATAATCTAAATATTTGTATTTTTTTTTTTTTCAACAGTAATGTATTATGTGTACTTTTTTGTGTTCTGTTCTGCATTGGCCAATGCTATTTTTGTTTGAATTTATTGGGGGGGGTGGGGGGGGGGGGGGGGGGGGGGGGGGGGGGGGTGTGCAACATGTTGTTGTCATTACTTAGGATTCCCTAAAATCCCCCTATAAAGTTGCTCTTAATGACACACAGGCCTCACGGAAATTATTAAGGCACCGAAAGAAAAGAAGAACTTAAACAGCTACTCATACACACCCCCCCCCCCCCCCACCCCCCGCACCAGACGCGTCCAAACGACAAAAAAAAATCCAATATCACAAAATTTAATTTCAGACATTTATTTACTATTTAATCACATATAAACAATTTGGACAACACATCATGACTTAAGGTTTGGTTTCAAGAGATTTGAGGAATTTCAAGAAGCAAACATCAACGTTTCAGCTTTAGCGCCAACTTATCGGTTTACACATTGCTCTAGAAAAAATGTGGGTGTCACTATACAGAAAGTTGAGTTTGTTCTGAACACTTTGATATGCAACACACAGGGATCAGGTATGCAAATGCCTTAAGAAGGCAAATGTAAGAAGATATGTTGAAATGCACTAAGACCTCAGAGGTTTAAAGGGTAACTTGTTTTTTATTCAATCTGGAAAATTTTCCTATGTTTTTGTGTCTAAGTGATTGATGGGAACAACAATCTTTGACATTGGTCCAGTATTAGGAGAGATTGCTGCAGTCTGCAGCAGAGAAACAAGCTACAATGTAAGTTAATAGGACAATAGTCCAGCTTGTATTTACCTTCACAAAAGTGCTGGTTTAGGCTCAGATTAATATTCTAAGTGTCTGACAACATTATGGAAAGGATTTCTAAGGATCTCGACCTTTCTGTTAAAGAGGAAGATCCTTTTATTAAACCTAAAAACATCAGTAAAATTGCATTCGCTAAACCCACCAGACTCCATGTTAATTAACAGTCATTTTAGCATCATATAATACACTTTATTCAAAGTCAACAGAGACAGATTGAAACTATGAAAAGTCATATTGGGTCGTCTTTCCACTTTTCCAACTATGACCACTCTAGTTTTGGTTGAAATAAACACATAGTTTACAGATTTACATGTGAAAACATGTTTGCTCTATACACGATAAAAGTATTGTTTATTTAAATAGAGTCTGGTGGGTTTAGCACTAGCAACTTCAGAGCTGTTTCTGGTTAAACAGAAAGGTCTTAAAGATGTTTTAAAAGTCTATCTCTGTAGGGATCCTTTCCATAATGTTGTCAGACACTTAAAATATTAATCTGAGCCTGTCAGCGGCAACACAATCACTTTTGTGAAGGTAAATACAAGATGCACAATAACCCTTTTAACTCACATTGTATCTTGTTTTACCACTTTCGACTGCAGAGATCTCGCCTAATACTGGATCAATGTCAAAGATTGTTGTTCCCATCAGTCACTTAGACACAAAAACATAGGAACATAGGGTCCAGGTTGATAAAAACAGTAGTTACCCTTTAATAATATGCTGTACATATTCCTAAACACAGTAAATCAAATCACCCAAAAAACACTTGCCAAACAGTAAAGCTTAGGCTTTTGCAGGCCCCAGGGCAGTTACCTGTTTTTCCGATTGCTGATGGTCAGCCTTGGTTATAAGTCTCTCTAACCCATGTGTACGAAGACAGCCTATCTTGCACTTTTTACACTTTGTACCGTAGGTTATAGACAGTAAATGTTATCATAGGGACCTGTAAATAGTAACATTTTAGCAATACACTTTGATATCATCAATGGTTAGCACATGAGTTATGGTTTGACCAGTGGTTTTGGTTCAGAGATGCACACTTGGAATGTTCATAAAAAAATAAAATGTCAGTATGTACACATTTGGTATCTTATATGTATCACTCTTAAAAGGTCTTTTTTTTTTTTTCCATTACTGTCATTCTTTCACTGGCTCCGGCCTTCTCATTAACAGACGACCCTGGGATTGTAAGGCATGCAATTTTTGTGCAATGTCATTCACCTTTTCACTTCACTGGCTTAGTATAGCACTATCTAACCGTGTCATATGTACTCAGTAGATGTCTTCATGGGTTAACTTGGTTGCTAGTAGCTGGATCCAAATTGGACTGCTACAGCTCTCAGGTCTGTGTGTCAATATGTCTTTCTCTATTCCCTATTTCCTGTTTGGATGGATTCTAATCTCTATGGGGAATGGTACCTATAGATAAATTAAAAATGTATTCATGCATGTTGGGTTTTTTCACTGGTCCACTTTAAATCAGGTCTAGAATTCTGGACCCATAAAGATCTGTATTGTCCAGCCATGTTGCAGTTTGGGAAAATCTTCCACAGATCATCACTAGCTCTCCTCAAAAGTATGACACAACACAGGTGTCATGTACTATGTGGACATTTGGCATTAGTTCACACTGCGATATAATACAACGGCAAATATGGATCAGTGTAGGAGGCACAACCATTGGCAATTGTAGACCCTTTTTAAGGGGGCTTGAGCTTGAGATTAATATCCTGTGTGTCTGTCGCTGATGCTACGCACCTGTAACCCAGACAAGGAAAGGGTTAACAGAAATGTAGTTTTAGCCAATCAGAGGTGGTTATTTCAGACTCCCGCCTTTGGCTGAGTCTCCATCTGATCTGTCAGGGGGAGAGCAGGAGACAGTTGGGAAGTTCAACGTTTTAGTCCCCAGAGAAGAAGTAATTTAATGGAGCAGATTAGAACCCACATGGAAACGTAAGAAACTTGGTTGTTATTACTGTGACTTATAAAGTGTCAGATTATGAAATTACTGATTTAGCAGGATGGGGGTTAAGACTTTTGCAAGGCACTGTATCTGTGTCTCATTCCCTTTAGGGGCTGAGCCCCCCCTAAAGGTCTGATCCTAGAATCACCCCTGGGCACAACACGGAAACAATGGGCGATACACACTTCCTGCCACAAGCCCTGAATGAACCAACACTGGTTATTCAGTGTATTATTATTACTGGTTATTCAGGGGTTATTCAATGCATCACGTATTTCTCACTATGCCTGAGGTTTCACATTGGGGCCTTTTTCTGAACTCTTTCTACATTCAGCACAGCAGAAGTCAGCATGCACTGAACTATGGATCTCTTTTCATCCTTTGAAACAAAAGGCATTCAATGACCACACCTTTTTCATTAATATGTTATCTCACTCAAACTCAACCAAACCTCTGTATTTACACTCCATTTTGCACGGTAATGAACTGTAAAATATACTGTTAAATGTACGTTGAATCCCTACCACCCTACCATTCAAGCTTGCACAGACACATATCTAAAATAAATAAAAAATAAATAAAAATGTATTCACTCCTAATTGGGGCTCACTGTACAACACTGAGCACCTGTGTTCATTCTTTGATGATGACAGACTTGTGAAAGGTGAGGAAATGAGCCACATTTGGTATCATAAATGTATCATTCTTAAAGATTTTAGTTTTTTCCCCCATTACTGTCATTGACGACCCTTGTCCCTTAACTGTATGCATTTTGTGTCAAAGCAACAGGAAATGCGTTAATAGTATAGCCTACACAGACGGATGTTGTGCTAACTGTGTTGAGAGTTTAGCAAAATTGTTAAAAGTATTGAAGAAATTGTCATGGCAGTCATAAAAAAAAACTGAAAAGAAAGAAAAATGGCAAAGAGTATAGCCTTTGGAAACACATTGGAGCATTTCTGATTCATTTTTATGATTGATGAGTTATACTGAGCTAGCACAAGCCATTCAATGAAGAAGAGTCCTTTTCTGTTGTAGTGGAATCTTGGTTTATGCTTATTAAATTAATAAGAGAGTTATTGTATAGTGTAATGCTGCTTGTTGTTAGTGCTCCTGTAGGTCATTGTGTAATAATACTTCACACAGGGTTTCTGTTGGGAGACAAATGACAAAAGAGTTGATTCGGAGATGTGTATTAAGTGTTTTGGTTGCATTTTGGATGTGAGGTGAAAGGGTTAAATGTCAGAAAAGACAACTGTACCAATGGTGAAGACCTCTGAGTGTCTCCGGTATCAGGTCTTGTAGGGTTTGTTGATGACCTTATCAATCCATCGCAGGAACCTGCTTACACGCGTGTACACCCCAGGGAACGAGGGGTTACCGCAGCCGTGACCCCAGGAGATGACTCCCGTCAGCACCCAACGCCCCCCCTCCCCCTGGCAAACCAGTGGCCCCCCACTGTCACCCTGGCAGCTGTCCACACGGTGGCGCTCCGACAGGCTCCCGGCACACAGCATGCGGCTGGTGAAGCGGTCACCGTATCGCTTCTTACACTTCCAGGCTGGAAGCAGGGGCACCCAGGCCTGGAGCAGGGTCCGGGAGTACTCCGAGTCTGACGAAAACAACAAGTCTCATTCAAACAAGAGCATAGTTATGGGAAAACAATAAGCAGAAGATATCTAACAGAAATACAAATAATGGCTTCAAGTTTCTGAGCAAGGAATGATGAGCGATTGGTTAGTTAATGAGTAGTCAGCTGTTATTTTTCTATCTATCTATCTATCTATCTATATATCTATCTACTGTATCTATCTATACATCTATCTATCTATCTATCTAAAAAGTGTTGATTTTGACGGGAAGACAGCTACCCAGGTGGCTATAGTAGTTATTAATATATATATAAAATGTCTAGGAGAAAGTGTTGCTAAGACCTGTGGTATCTCTGTGCAGGACTTACAGAAATGAAGCTGTTATCTCTCCATCTGACTCTGGGCTTGACAACAAACTGGCATAAATACCAAAATGGTGTACTGCTCCTTTTAAGTGGTTGCCATCATGTTTGATTGAGATCATAATGGTAAAACATTTCTTACACGTTAAGATTAAATCCTAATGTAATGTACGTCATTTCATTTAAACGGGACATTAGCCTTGTTAACGAACAAGGGACAGATGATTGAATTATTGCTATTTTTCCCGCTCCCTGGGCTGGTAGGTAAAACAAGAACCATCAGAATATTTCATTTTACAACACATGGATTTAGAATAATACAATTTTGCGCAAAGTTGCATCAATCCAATTATCATGGGCTCAATCGTTCCCACATCCTACCAGTACCCCCCCCCACCCCTTCCCAACAAAGCTATGTGATCGAAATCCAACCCGTACCATTAAACACACACATGCACGCACGCACGCACGCACGCACAGACACCACCACACAACCACCAAAACACACCACACACACACACACACAACACACCACACACACACACACACACACAACACACACACACACACACACACACACACACACCCACGCGAACACACATACACACACACCGACACACACACACACACACACACACACACACCACACCACCACACACACACACACGGCACGGACGACACACACATCCACACACACAGACACCACACACACACACACACACACACACACACACGGACACACATGGACAACACACACAACAACGGACGGACGAACACACATACACACACACAAACACACCCGGACACACACAAACACACAACAACACCACACACGCCACACACACAACACAAAACACAGACACCTACAACTACACACACACACACATAACACCACCACAGGACACATATATCCACGCACAACACACACACACCAACACAAACAAACATGGACACATACACAACAAACACAGACACATATACCACCCACACACACACACACAATCACACACACACACACACACACAATCACAACACACACACACACACAAACAAACACCACAAACACGACACAGACACAAACACAAACACACAATCACACACCCCACACACACACACAAACAAACACAAAACAACACAGACACAGACACCCACACACACACACACACACAACACACCCACACCCCCCGATGGAGCATTGAGTTCTACAAAGCGCTGGTCCAGGCGGTGCTGTTACCTGTGATGCCCCAGCCGGTGATCACGCAGGCAGCAGGCCTCTTCTCCCACCTGCTGCCCGGCTCTGGCAGACACACGGCCCCAGTGTGAGGGTTGAATGCCACACAGTTGCCCTCTGTGCCTTTGAGCCGCAGCAGAGCGATGTCATGCTCCCAGCCCTGGCTGCGGTACTTCCTGTGGATAACGATGCGTTCAGGTGACAAGGTGCGTTCAAAGTCATCCTGCTCCTCAGTATGGTAGTCCCCCAGGCGCAACACGTAGCGGGTCGGGTCTCTGCCAAATCTGGAGGCCCAAAGCAAATTTGGAAATTATAGTTTTGATTGTTTTGTAATGGTGTCCACACACATAAAAAAACCTATCCATGGTGTCTTGAGTGAGATCTGGTTTCTGAACGTCCTCTGTCTTCAGTCTCCGGGTGAGCTGTTCAACATCTGGACGGCTTTCTACGTCACTAGAGACCAGGTGGCTAACCGTAGCATGCTAGCTCGTTCTCAACACTGCTCCAACAGCCACTAGTTGACCAGAATCTCCAAAAGAACTACTTCCTGTCCCTGTTGTGCAGGTATTCCACAAGTGGCCCTGGTCTAGAAGAAGTCTCCCAGCTAGTCCTGTCTTGGACTGACCAAAGCTGGAGAAAGAGTTATCAGCTGATGGGATCTTACTGAGCTACTGAGCATGTGCAG
>NC_045749.1:23340861-23342191 GCF_008692095.1 Etheostoma spectabile | reverse complement strand
AGATAGGATAGAAGGGAGATTTCTCACTCTGGAGCTAAGACTAGTGAGATGTCTCACTCTGGAGCTAAAACTAGGTTCAAGGTTCAAGGAGTCTTTATTATCGCCGGGGGGCAATTTGTCATACAGCAACTAGTGAGACTAGTGAGAGGTCTCACTCTGGAGCTAAAACAGAGACCTAAACACATGGGGTGAAGACAGGATCTGCAGCAATGGGCAGTACAACAAAAACATGGTGTTTTATTGAAAATGAAACCATAGAAACCTATTCTGGTACAACCTGTAAATACAATTATGAACCTGAAAATGAGCAGAATATGGGCACTATGACCCTGTTGGGCCCACTCCACTCCACATTTCCAAACTACAGAGCAACGTGTCGGAATCAACTGGAATCCTTTAAGTGACTTCAATTACTTTTAATAACAAATACTGGGTAAACTAAAGAAGTTTGACAGTTTACAGAGTGACAAGACATTATATTAACATTTATAGATTTCATTACTGCATAGCTGGACAGGACGTTAAGAGATGAACGAGAGGTGATGAGTGGTGACCCGTAGAGGGCGCTGTCTCCTACCTCTTGAAGCAGTGGGCTGCCGTCACCACCCAGCAGGGGCTGATGAGGGACGCGCCACACAGAGGATGGTTTCCTTTAGACTGAGACCTGAGCCACAGAGACACCTGCCAGGGCCACTCGCCTCTGAAATCACACACACACACACACACACACACGCTTTAGCTACTACATTGTCACTGCTGCTTAGTGGAACTAGGGTTACTTAGATCCTTTTTGTGGCCTTTATTTGATGGAACAGTTTAGACATGAAAGGGGCGAGAGGGGGGGAATGACCAGGGCCGCAGGTTGGAATGGAACCTGCAGCCGCTGCGACAAGGACTCTGTACGCGGGGCGCACAACCCTTGTGTTGTTGTCCCGCCGACCTGGAAACTTTTGTTTTTCTGAGTCAAAATTGTAAATGAAAATCTTTTTAATCGAGGTTATGGTTGTCTTTTTTTGACCCTTTTGTGGCTTTTTCTCCGATGTTTTTCTGAGCCTTTTGACATTTTCCTGGGTTTTCCCCCAATTAAAAAAAAAAAACTCTTTCTACATTTGTCACTTTTTGGAAATTGTTCACATTTTTGTCACTTTATTTGACATTTTTCTCTCTCTTTTTTACACCTTTTTTTTTTAAAGTTCCTTACCAATTGTTTTTTCTCCAAATGCTATAAAATGGACCAAATAACCCACAAGTTCAATGAAAAGTAGTGAACTGATTATTATTTGACTTGTGAGGAGTGTTGTTGGGAACCATCCACGTTACTTTTTTGGAC
>NC_045749.1:23334052-23340851 GCF_008692095.1 Etheostoma spectabile | reverse complement strand
ATTAGTTTGAAAGAAACCCAAATTTCTGATTTAGAAACATATTAAAAATTGGTCAAATTTAACCCAAAGACACCAGGAAACCTCCCCTGCACAATCTTTTACCTTCTATCAAACCATATTGTTGTTTATATTTTAATAATGCGTAAATAAACCAAACTAATCACACCTGTGTTGGTTTTCCCTTGATGTACAGGCTTAAAGAGACCTTGAATCAAGCACTGACATTTGAGAGTGTGTATATATCTAGATACCTGTCGTGTGTGTATACTGACCTCAGGGACTTATCCCCTCCTATAATCCTGCGTCGACGCCGCTGGTTATTGAGTCTTTGGCCACAGGTCTGCATTGCTGCGGCCGCGTCCCCCAGGGGATCCAGGGTGTAGTCACAGATGACGCCCGCGTCCTCACTGTGGCGACAGTCGTGGCTGTCCTGACCCACAGCTGGACACTGGCCTAAGGACGTCTCTGCGCCCGAGCATCGGACGTTGTCCAGATGGATGGGACCTTGACCCTCACCAAAGTACGCCATGGACCGAGCTTTAGCCACCCCGCTGGGAGACCAACACACAAAGACACACAACGTCATTAGTAATTGTTACATTGGAACAACTGTTAAACGATGTCCATCTAAAAACCTTTCAATTGACCTTTTCTGCAGTGACTTAGACTTTTCAGTGACAAACTGTTTCTGGTGATCTAAGTTGCAGTCTGATATATACAATACAATACAATACTTGTGCGTTGGTGTGAGCGTCGATCTCTTTAAGAGAACAGCAGGGCCGGCATGTGTGTGTGCATGGGGAGTGTGTGGTAGAGCGAGTGAGAGAGAGAGTGACTAGCGACTCTTGAGAACCAGGAGATGAGGCGGGGGAATACAACCCTACCAAGCCACGGCCATGTAGTTGCATTTAAAAACAACAGTCAAGATATTTCAGTTTGAACCAAAGTGGTGAACTGACCAACCAAACAACCGTCCTCCAAAGCCAAAAATATCCAAATCATGTGACAGATTCCAATGAAACTTTCTAAGCACATTCATGCACCCACGATGATGATCCCGTTCCCTTTTGGACCCTGCATGAGCTTTTGTCTAGGACATGGGAGGTGTAGTCATACTAACGTGAATCCCAGCTGTCTGCAGACCACACCCGCGTTGACATCATTCCAGCCATCGTCACACACGCTCCCCCACTGGCCGTTGATGAAGACCTCCACTCGGCCCTCCTTCCTGCTCTCTCCGGCCACCAAACGCACCAGAGGGCCTGCAAAGAAACATTAAAGGGAAAACCCGCCTTGGTTAAAGTTATCCGTGCCCTGAGGAGTTCAGATTTACCCTTCACCCCCTTTACAACGGGAATACACACAAATATCATCAGCAGAAACAGTATATGCATTCCCTTAAGAGTAGGTAAGCCAGGTGCTCTTGAGCAAGGCACTGTACCCCCCCCCCCCCCCCCCCCCCCCAACCGCTCAGGGCGCTGGTCCAGCACTGGCAGCCCCCCCACTCCGACATCTCTCCATTAGTGCATGATTAGGTCCTGAGCATGTGTGTGTGTGTGTGTGTATTTCAGGCTTACTGTATGTGTAGTGATTACTAATAAAACAGTGTAAATTGTAATATCCCCACTGGGGATCAATGAACATTAAAACAGTTAAACAGATTAAATTTAATTTGTGTATCACTATTTTGCATCGGGCTTACTTAGGGTGAACAATAAATACCCCACCTCAGCGACAACTACCCTTAACAGCAGCCATGTTTCTGTTCCCTCTAACTTGCATTACGGAGCATCAGAGAGCAGCAAAGACATTTAAGTGGCATCGAATTGAAGCACCAAAATCCGCGTTGCTATTTGGCCCAGTAGATCCCGCTCGTTAAGGACCAGGTCTTGGTGCCCAACCCTAGTCAATAGCCACCAATGTGTGTACTCACCAATAGAAGGCAGAAGGCTGAGTATCTCCTTGGTATCAGCTCCCCTCTCACAGCGGACACCTACGTCCTCACTGTGGGAGCAGTCATGCTGCCCCCACTCAGAGTGGGTGCAGGCCAGTAAACTGGTCTCTGTTCCCCTACACTGCACCTCGTCCAGCAGGATCAGCCCCCGACCTTCTTCATACACCCCGTCAGGAGCCACCGCCGCTCGGCCTCTGCAGACAAGGCACAACAACACGGCATCTGTCTCAGTTATATGGTGGAGAACATCATCACAACTCTGGATAATGCCAGAAACACTTCAATGTAAAAAACTGTTTTTGAACATGGGAATTTTTTGTTTGAATGACTTTCAATCATTTTGGAAGATTGTGCTGAGAAGTACATGACCTTATTTATCTGTCATTTTAATTATATACATGTATGCATGAATGCATGTATATACTGCATATTTGTTCAAATTGTTCAAATACACTACTGATACTACTACTACTGTTTGCCATGTCTTTATTTAGGTTGCAGAAATGACAGGTGTGTGAAAACAGAAATAGTTCAACAATTTCATATTAATTGCAGATTGAGTTTGATTCAATTAGTACTGATTTTCTCCAGAATTTGAATTCCTCTGACATACTTTTGTTTAGTTGAAATGATATAATAACTTAGTTTTATTCATTTAAGTGATATCCCAAGGAATACCTTGAGATCTCACAGAATAAGCTGGAGGGGGGGGGACTGGGGAGAAGGGCATCTGGACTACCTTGCTGACCTCTTTCACACCAACGACACCCGGGTCGTGACAACGGGGAGCGATGCATTTTAACCACCCCACGTGCTAGAGAACAGCCATCGTCACATACTCCAGTCCAGCTGTACACTACCAGAACTAGTGTTCTGTACTTTAATTCAGTACTGTCTGATTGTTTTACAGCGGTTAAGTTCTAATGCACCGATACAGATCCATCAAACACTCAACAGATGATTTTGTGGAGACACTGCAAGTTTAATTCTCCTCCTATGCATTTCATTCACTGCATCAGTAAACTGGGAAGTAGACTACTCTAGTATCAATTTATTAGTATTTTAGGACAAGGGGGGAACATTTCTGTTCATTAAAGTTAGGCTGTGCTGTCGGCTTATTTGAGGGGGCCACACTGAACTACCGGCTGTGGACTTGTGTGTTGAGAACGCGGCTGTGACATTGAATTTAACATTCTTTTCTGATTGTTTCACAGCAGTTTTGAGTCATGACTGTGGCTCCCATTTCCAACCAATGGCATGCTTTGCCCTGCCCTGGCTGTTAGTGACCCTGGTGGTTTGAAATTCCCATTGAAATCGAGCCACCTCTCGACCTGGGTCAACAGGCCGAGTCGGTCAACGTGGGTTGACCCTTTAAAGCACAAAGTCAACCCTGGTTGAGCCCTCAGTGTGGAGGGGTTTTAGCCTGCTGCTACTAGCTCCAGAACCCAGATCCGAGGCAGAAAAAATAGATGGATAGATTGATAAGTACAAATATGTTGTTCAGTGTCTGTAGGGTTAAAAAGACTCATTTTGCTTTAACAGGGAAAAGAAACCATTAGTGCTCGGTAAGAATGGTCATCTGCAGACATGGATGTTCATCCCTACTTTAGATTGATTTAGGGAAGTACACAACCTCCTGAGGCAGAGAGGTGTTTCGTAGTGACACAGATGTAGTGATGCACTGACCTGAAGCCCAGCTGCCTACACACTACCTGGGCGTTGAGCTCAGTCCAGTTGTCATCACACACAGTGCCCCATTGTCCCTGGTGGTAAATCTCCACGCGTCCCTCCCAGTGACTGTCTGCACCCACCAGACGAACGGCACCGTCTGCTGCCACACAGGAAAACACTACTGCTTTATTAGATCACAGACTCAGGGCAGTGCATGGTAAATCTCATCGGGTCTCTTTTAGCTCGGTTAAGCTCATTATGTGTCCGGGAGAATTCTCAGTCTTTAAACTCAGTGGATAGCTAGCAGTCGTCAGTCAAATGCAAATGAACTTGCTGTGAATTCTTGAAAATATTTGACCACCACTCCCAGGCGATTAACCTCAGTTAACGTACAGCAGGGGTGTCAAAGTCAAATGGACGGAGGGCCAAATAAAAAATTTAGCTACAAGCCGAGGGCCGGACTGTTCAAATGTTCATTGAAAAATTTTTAAATGACGCATATAGTCTAGTGAACCTAATTGAACCTACTGAAAACCTAACAAATATATTCCAATATGATCAGATAAATAAAGCAATATTTTCTTATGGCTCTGTCAGTAATCTTTAATTTTCAACAGACACAAAAGACAAATTTCCTTTATATAAAAATCCCCATAACATGAACATTAAATGAAAGAAACCGGTATTCAAGGCACCATCAGTAGCCTATATTTTCTATTTTAGCAAAAGTGGGCTAAATTTACTTCAAAGAAAAAAACAATAATAGCAATTTTCTATCATCCACTCAACTGAAATATTTTTAAAATATAATTGGATTGAAATACAATAAAATAAAGTGCAAAAATCTATTAATCAAAAACAACACTTTGTTTAAGGAGAAGTAACATGCAGTGAAAACAAATATTAAACTTTAACTTTTAAACTTGAACTGAGTAAAAACTCTAAATATGTGATTGCACAGTAATGTTCACTTGTTTGAGGTTGAGGGTGATACTTGGTGGTGTCCCATCTTTTCCACAAGTTCATCAATGTTCGGGGTAAGGCTCTGAGCTGAGGAAATCCTCAGAATTGAGTGGAGGTGTTCAGCAGTAAGTCGACTTCTGTGTGATGTTTTGTTCAGGTTCATCAAAGAAAACAGTTGTTCACACAGGTATGTGCTGCCAAACATAGACAACGTTTGAGCAGCCTGGATGCGCAGCTGGGGCATTGTGTCGGGGAGGAAACGGGCGAACTCCGCAGCACCCACTGCCGCATATTTTGCCCTCAGTGCATCATTGCATTGGAGGTCAATCAACTCCATTTGGACTCACATTTAAAAAGGAGTTGCCTTTTTTCTGGGCAAACTTCGTCACAAACTTTAATCATGCAGTTTTTGATGAAATCCCCCTCCGTAAATGGCCGGGCTGATTTAGCGATCTCTTCTGCCAAAATAAAACTGGCCTTGACAGCAGCCTGGCCTTGTGATTTGGCTTTTTTGAACAGAGCCTGTCGAGATTTGAGGCCTCGTTTTAATTCCTCTGCCTTTTGTAGCCTTTGTTCCATGTCCATATTCTTGTTTTTGTCCGCGTGTTTCGTTTCATAATGTCGTCTCAGATTATACTCTTTCAGTAGCCTACCGCCACACTTTCTCCACACAGAAGACACACAGGTTTTCCAGCTACCTCCGTGAACATATACTCCGACTCCCACCTTGTTTGAAACCCCCGGTTCTCAGTGTCCACCTTCCGTTTTGCCATTTTTGATGGGTATCTGAAAGTTAATTTTACTGTGATGCTGACGACTGCTGTGCCAATAAATATTGAAATGAAGCAGCCTACTGCTCGGTGCGTCACCGTTGCATTGTGGGAAATGTAGTATTGGTGTGTGTAAAAGATCTGCGGGCTGCCGGCTTGCTGCGGTCTGCGGGCCGGTTCTAATAATAAATCAAGATCATCCCAGGGGCCGTAAAAAACCTTCTCGCGGGCCGGATGTGGCCCGCGGGCCTTGACTCTGACATATGTGACGTACAGCGAGGAATCCACAGTACCTGGGAGGTCCAACTCCTTGGGTCAAGACGCTGCAGTCTACATGTAAAGGTTATCTTTGATGACAACAACATACACATTTTGGACTGAGAAGACACCGGACAAGACAACAAGCCCAACAAGACTAAGGGTTTACATCCATGCTAGTGGCTCTGTGAGGCTGTACATAGGCACTTACGCAGTTCTTTGGGATAAATGTTAATGCTAGCATGGCAACAAAATTCTAACAAGGGGATGTATGGTAGGTATAATATTTGCCCTGTTCAACTTAGTTTAACATGTTAGTATGCACACATAACAACTGAGGCTGATGGGAATGCCATTAGTTTTGCAAATGAAAAAGGCCATGTTAAAATGTCATGTAATTCAAAAATGTAACTGCCACATGTGACCTGTTCCTTTCCTCTATGTGTGATTTTGTCTATGCTGTATTTCTGTTTATATTGTAACTGTGTGCTGTCTTGGCCAGGTCTCCCTCGAAAAAGAGATTTCAATCTCAAGGGACTTCCTGGTTAAATAAAGGTTAAATAAAAAATAAAAAATAAAATATTTGGTTCTAGTATTGGACCAAATTTGACCTAATGATGGCATCAGAGGAAATGTTAAGGGTTCACCAAAGTTATTACAAGTCATTCTGTGGGGGGACATAAAAGTCTTTCAGTCTTTCATGGCAATCCATCCAAGAATTGTCAATCAAAATCAAAAATGTAAAAGTCAAGTGAAGTCCCACGTCTGCAGGATATATTCCCTGGGGTCCACAAATGTCTGTACAAAAGTCATGGCAGTCCATCTAATAGTTGTTGAGATATTTCTGTCTCAGATATTTCAAAGTGGTAGACGAACCAAACAAGTGACCGACTGACAGACATTTGAATGGAACTCTAAATAACATCCTGGGGCCGCCCAGAAATCAAGACTCAGCAGTGCATCCTGGGGAAGTTGAGAAAGGTTCAACCATTGACTGTAAAAATAATGGAAGAAGCTTTCGGGTATGAAAAGTGAACGCAAACGTGCTTTAAACCTGCCTTAAATTGTGCTGGTTTTGGTTTCTTTGTTAGTTTTTGTTAAAGGTCCCATGGCATGAAAATGACACTTTATGAGTTTTTTTAACATAATAATATGAGTTCCCCCAGCCTGCCTATGGCCCCCC
>NC_045749.1:23333933-23334042 GCF_008692095.1 Etheostoma spectabile | reverse complement strand
CTAGAAATGGTGATAGGTGTAAACCCAGCCTTGGGTAGTTTGCTCTGCCTTTGAGAAAATAAAAGCTCAGATGGGCCGATTTGGAATCTTGCTCCTTATGAGGTCATAA